>NC_056475.1:817989-917989 GCF_008729295.1 Plectropomus leopardus | reverse complement strand
AAAATAGAAAGAGAAAGAATTATATATTTTATTTTTTTTATTAATTTTTTTTTTTTTTAATTTTTTTTTATATTATTTACTAAAATAAAGTTTTTTTTTTTTTTAAAATAATCAACCCTTTAATAGAAAAAAAAAAATGAATATTAAATTTTAATTTTATATTTTTTAGTTTTGAAGGATTTTTGGTTTTTTTTTTTCAAGGTTGTAAATTATTTATTTAGAATTATTTTATTGTAAAATTATTTTAAAATAAAAAAAAGTAAAAAAAATAAATGATATTTTATTTGTAAATTAATCTTTTCTAAGAATTAGGGGGGCCCCCTATTTCAAAACACGGTTTAGTATTTTATAAAAAAGAAAATTTTTTTGAGGAAATGAAATTTTGATTAAAAAAATTTATTATAATATTATGAGCGGGCGGATTTTTATAGTTTTATTTTATTAAAATTTTTGTTGTGCCAAACCAGAATTATTGGGGTTTAATCACGTCATTTTACATTAGTCAACCAACACCAAATCGGTCTTTTTTTTTTTTTAATTTTTGCTTTCCTACTTTTTAAAAAAGATGTCATTTTGGTTTGTAAAAATAAAAAAAAATTTTTCTGTTGAAAATAAAAAAAATTGACGGTTGTGGGGGGTGGGGGTTGGGTTTTTTTTTAGTTTTGTGGTAATTTTTATTTTTAATTTTTTGGGAATAGGATATGTAAAATTTTAGAGGGTATTTGTTTTTTGTTTTGCGGGTGTTTTTTTTTTTTTTGGATTTTTTTTTCTTTTTTAATTTTTTTTTTTGGTACTTAAAAAAGTGGGGGTTTTTTTTTAAGTTTAGTTTCATAAATTTTCCTGGGGTGAGGGGGTGAAGGTTATTTTGTTTTTGGTTGGTTAGTACACTAGTCTTATAATTATTTTTTAAAGAGGGCATTATTGACGATGTTTATTTTTTTTTTCTTTTTTTTTTTTGAAGCCGATTTTTCAGAAGAGGTGTTAACCGAATTTACATTCCACATGGAGTCATTTTTTATATTTGTCTGCCCAAGCACGCTGTGATGGGATTTATTTTCTTGTTTTTCTTCCGACTTTTTCGAATATTATCATTCACAGAAACAAAGTTTAAACAAGATGAAATGTGTTAAAAAAGGGGTTATTTTATAATTTTTTTTTTTTTTTCAATGGCAGAAAAGGCATCTATTAATTAAGGGTCGTTGGGGGGGAGAAAGGATGGGTTTATAGAAAAGGGAATTTTATTATTTAAAAAAAATTCCGGATAGTAAAAATTCCATTTTTTTTTATTAAAAAAAAATTAAACGCGCCAAAAAAAAAAAAGGGCGTTGGGATTGGGACAACCCAAAGGGGGGGGTGGGGTTGTTTTTCGGGGGGCGGGTGGGGTAAGGTGCGGAGGGTTTTTTTTTTTTTAATTTTTTTTTTTTTATTTTTTTTATTAATTAGGGGGCCCCCCCACCCCCCCCCAATATGAAATTTTCTTTGTTGTTTGTATTTGGGGGGCAAAATTTAAAATAAAGATGGGTTTAATTGGGCGGGAATTTTAATACGGGGCGGGCGGGGTGGGGAGATGGGGGGGGGGGGTGGGAGTGTTGGTGTGGGGGTTGGGCCAAATGGAGTAAAAAAAAAAAACGGTTTGGTCAGGGCCCCAAAAAGAATTAATAAATTATCAAATCAAAATTTTTTGTATATTTTTTTTTATCTTTTTGGGTAAGGGGTGGTTGGTGTGTTGGTTTTTAATAATGTGTGTTAGGGTTGGTGCTTTTATTGGGTTGTTTTGAGTTTTTTTTTTTATTTTTTTAAAGTTTTGATTTGGGTGGTAATTTTTATGTTTAAGCTAATTTTGAAGAATTATTTAATAATATAATTATATTGTTGTTATCAATTTTCATTTTTTTTAAAAATTGCTCATAAATTTTTTTCCTTTTTGGGGGGCCTGATTTAATATTTTCGACGTTTGAGGGTTTAATTTTATTCTAATAGTTTGGTTAGAATGGAAGGGTGTAATTTAAGTTTTTGGGATATAGTATTTATATGTATAGCGGATTTTGGATTTTTATTATAATTTATTAATTTAAGTAAATTATGCTTTGTATTATAAATTTCTAATTAAATTAATCCCAATTTAAAACAAAATAGTTTTACAATTAAATTAAAAAAAAATCTTTTTGTGTGTCTTTTTTTTTTGTTATTACTTAATTTAGCTTTTTTTTTAAAGGCTGTTTATTTTAATAATTAGAATTTTTCTTAAATTTTTGTTTTTTATTTTTTATTATTTCACGTTTTTTAATTTTTTTTGATTTAATTTTTTGTTTTTTTTTTATTTTTTTTTTTTTTTTTTTTTTTTAAATTTTATTTTTTTTTTTTTTTTTTTTTTTTTTTTTATTTTTTTTTTAATTTTTATTTTTTTTTTTTTTTTTTTTGTTTTTTTTTTTTTTGTCTGTTGCAAACTTAATAAAAATTTTGACAAAAACGAATTTTTATTTTAAGCTGTAAAAATTTTTGGTTTTTTTAATTTATTTATATTTTAAAAAAAAATTTTTTTTCTTTTTTTTAGATTTATACGTTTTTAAAACAAATTTTAAAATTCCATTGTGCAAACAGAAAAATTAAATTTATTTTTTTAGCGTTTATTAAAATTCTACAATTTTTTTTGTTTTTTTTTAATTTTTTTTTTCTTTTTTTTAATTTAATTTATTTTGCACTATTTTTTTTTTTTTTTGCTTTTTTTTCCCATTTTTGAAGGGTAGAAAAAATGTTAAAAAAAATTCATTTTTTATTCATAATTATTTTGCTATTTAAAAATTAATTTTATATTTTTATTGCACATGTTTTAACAGGGTTTTAATCCAAATGCTCTACATTTATACTTAATCAAAAAAATTCGTATTAAAACTTTTAAAAGAAAACTAAACATTAAAAAAAATTTTTTAACTAATTGTTAAAAACTAGGGCATCGTTGAAAAATGTAATTTATATTCACACATAATGCATAAATGTAGCATATTTGAGTACCACAAAAATTTGACTTTTTTTTTTGCTTTTTTTTTAATTGTACTTTTTTAATAAAAAAAAAAATTTTGTTTAATTTTGCACTTGAACTAGAAAAATATAAAAAAGGTTTTAGGTTTTCATTTTATGATGTAAAAACTGGACTCAAAATCGAAAATTTCTAATCCTAAAACCTCAAACTGAGAAATGGTTGCAAACAGGATGATTCCTCAAGTCATTTTCCGAAAAACAAATCAGTATCGGTGTTTCTTCTGTAACTTGACTAAACTAAAAATTCTTTTTTATTCTTAATTTTTTAAATTTACTTATTTTTCAAGACGCCAAACATGTACAACACTATATGAATACATTATTAAAAGCGCCGCAAGTTTTTCTGAATAAAAATATATTTAAGGCATGAGGTTTTTTTTCCCGGACCTGCAGTTGAAATATTTTTTTTTTAAAAAAAGAAAAAATGCCAAAGTTAAAAAAATTAGTTGGCGTATAAAGTTATATTTGGTTCAAAAATTTCTTAAAAGTTAATATTAGTTATTTTTATTTTGTGTCTTAAACGGCGTGATTTTTAGATTTTGAAAAATGTTTGCCTAAAGCGGTGACCCGAGAGGAATTTCTTATTTGAAATGCTGGGATATTTTAACTTTGACCTACAAAAATTAAATTATTATTTTTTTCTTGGTGGACGTGGAAATAATGACTGGCAATGCTACGGAGTTAAAAAAGGCGCATTCCACAGTAAAATAAAGCTGCCTTTCAAAATAAACAAAAATTTATTTTTGCATAAAAAAATCACACATAAAATGAAATTTCATTCTACCAAACCCTTACACTACAAAAGTCCTAAAACTTGGGTTCAGAGCAGCCCGTACGCTAATGCCCAAAATTAAAAAAAAAGAAAAAACAAAGTCAATAAAAATGGATTATTCATGTCCAAAAAAAGGCGGCAAGAAATTCCACAAACATCAAAATTCAGAAAAAATAAATATTTTTAATGATCTTAAAGAAACCAGGAGGCGTCCCATTAAAAAAAAAACGGATGATAAAAATTTACCCCTTTAATCTGTATTAAGCCCATCGGTCGTAAAAAATCTGGTTGTTCGACCAAACGACGCACCCAAAAGTAAAAAACATTTTTTTGGACCCAAATCTGTTTATTTATAACCCAACGGTGTGATGATGGAGAAATCAAGAAATTATACTTCTCCAATTAGCGCTCTGTGGACCCCACTCTGGGAATAGTCCGAGACCTATGGTCCAAGCATATAATTAATAAAAACTTTGGTGGGGTGTCACAAATTGGTTTGAAAACGCTGTTCAGTTTTCAAGTAACCAAGCTGACGGGAGAGGAAGAACGCCTGCCTGTAAACTAGCCGAGGACAGGAGATTTTCATTTTCCGAAAGGAGGTCTTTTTCTTAGTCCACCAGCCTCACAAACATCGGGGGGAGCAGATAGATTAAAAAGAGAAATTATATTTAATGACGCATATAATTACCTAAACTGATTATTTAAAGTTTATAATGGCCGGTTGATATTAAAAGGAAATTGCTAATATTTTTGGTCGATAATTAGATGCAGAAGATATTGGTCCAGAGTATAATCATTTGGGGGTTTATTTTGTCGTACATTTCGTCCTTGTTATAGTTGATTTTTTGATGATAATTTTAAGTGGAATTGCTGTTAGTTTTCTAGAATTTTGGGGGTTAAAAAGTTTTTTATTGTTAAAAACCAGAAAAAATGAAATTTCATTATTTGAAGCTCTGGTTGTAAAGGTTAGGAAGAGGCCCCTTTTTTTATTTCCCTAAGTTTGTGTCTTAGTGCAGACATTCACAACCCTTTGTTTTTTTTTTTAACGTTTTAGTCTGAAAACACAGTTCTTCAAGTCATGGATCTTTTTTACTTGAAAAACCGTGGTAACCCCATAGAAAAAAAGGCGAGGATAGAAACTTATAAACTGAAAAAAAAGATTGTGAAAAAAAAATCAGACGTGCCACTCGCTCAAAGAGAATCCTAAAGTCCAGCAGAGTGAACGATTTTTTGCTCACTGCATATTAGAGAGAGGTTAAAAATTTTAAACATCGGGCTCAGGCAGCAAGCAAAAATTGGATTTATTTAAAACTGTTTGAAAAAACTGGGTGATTTTTTTTTTTTTTTAAAATTTGCACAATGAAAATGACGTTAATCTCTTAAGATATTTCACGCAATTTTTTGTATTTATATGCTGGGCAACAACTATTAACCTCGTCTTCCAAAATGAAGTGCATCAGCGCAATGCCCCAGGGAGCGTACGTACATATAATAATCTTAAAGAAAAAAATTCTTCCAGAACCACCACCGGATAGATTGGAAACATGAAGTTTTTCTAAAAAAAGTCATAAAAAATATTTTCAAAGCTTCCTGAATAAAAACTTACAATAATGTGTAAAATGAAATAACCAGTGATTTTTCATTGCCTAGAGTGGAAGATTAGGCAGAGCAGCATGGAAAAAGCTTAAAAAAAAATAAAAAATTCCCTTCGTCTTCAGCTGCAAGCCAACCAGACTGAAGTGGCTTTTCCACATCCGTTTTGTGAAAAGTTAGGCCTCAAAAAAAATCTTTTGGTAAAAAAAAATTTATAAGAAGCAAAACAGTCCAATATAATGCCAAAAGCTTGAATTTGAAAACGGTCCTGACCATAGAGAGGGCGCTGTGCTGGAAATGTTTTGCCTTCAGCAAGGAGCTGTGTGGAATCGCTCCGTGAAATGGTTAACGACATCCTCGTAGCACAAACTTTGATCTTGATTTTGCACAGTGGAAAAAAAAGAAAAAAACGCAGGGTGATCAGAGAAAAAACGCCAATTAAAAGAAAGTAGCGTAAAAATGAAAAGACAAAACCACATCACCAAAAAGTAAGTCAGGTTTTAAACAAGTTATTTGTGAAATATTTATTTAGTTCTTTTTTTTTATTTTTTTGCTGCTTGCCCTCCCACAATTGTTAACCTATGGTAGACTGTTAATGTTTGGAAGATCTGGACTTTCAAAGACTTAAATCCAGATAATGGGAAGCTGTAAATGGAGATGTGGAGCTGGAGGAGAAAATGGTAAAGGAATCCATATCACTTTTTGCAATTTTTTTATTTTTTCTTTTTTTTTTTTTGACGTTTTTCAAAAACTCAAAAAGGCAAAAAACTTTTTTTTTTCTTTTGGGTGGGACTTGCGAGTGCTGACTATGGGGAGTCCTTTTTTTGAGATGCACAAGTACGTGGAACAAAACTGCATATTTTTCTTTTTAATATGTTCCTGTCTGTATGAGATCCTGGAGCACATTTTTTGATCTGAGCTCTCAGAGCCATCGGAGGGGTGGAGTTTGCTTGGTCCATTGCGGCACAGGTGATCACCATCTTTGCAGGTTATAAACGGCAGGAAAGGGAGATTACTTGAATAAAGTGATTGAGTTGCCTGTCGAGGACTTGGAGTCGTCTTGGTTGTCTGCAAAGAGGAACCGGAAACGACGGCTTTGTTGAGCTGGACCTTAACGATAACAATGACATCATGTTAGGTTCTTTGAGAACTGAAAGCCTGTTGACATATTGGTGGAGATAAGTTTAGAGTCGTAGAGTTTTCCTTGCAGAAAATCAGTGTTCAGATTCAGACCTCATAAGTTTAATTTTCTTAAAATAGAGTGCTGCAGGATCGATCCTAGGGATAGCAAAGGATTTTGACCCACCCTAACGATGAGTGGCTAGTTCTAATTGCCTTTTTTGGTTGGATTTATTAGATTTAGGCAAAGGCTAGTGGGAATAGTTTGGTTAGAGTAACCAAAATCACCTTTTTTAAAACAATCTAAAGGCAATCCAACCAGATGGGGGTGAAAGTAACACTTAATGGGAGTGTTGAAAATGGCAAACTTATTTTTGGTTTTAGGACTCATTACTGGGATTTACCTATTTTCTCTGATCCAGGGATGTGGTAACTTGATTCCTGTGACTTGAACTCCAGTCAGACCAATTTGCAGTTTTAATGAACTTAAGGTTTTTTCACGTTGACAAAAGCAAAACGGAAAACAAACAAAATTCCTCCCTTAAAATTTGACTTGGCGCACCATTGACTTGTAACCTCACTTGGACTCAAGTCTTTTGACTTGAAATGCTTGATACTTTTCCCAATCTATCTACAAAATTTTAGTACGTTTTTGGGCCAAATTTCAGTATTATTGAAGTTTTTTAAGATTAAGGTCAGTCGCAGTTGTTTTTTAACAAACCTAATTACCCAAAATTTTTAAGATACAAAAGTAAAAAATGAAACAAAAAGAAAACTTTTTTGAAATTAGTGGTTTTTTTATTTTTTTTTCTTTTGACTTGAAAATACTGCATACTTTTCCCCAGTCCCCAAATGAAAGAGTATGTTTGGGCACTATTTTTTTTGCTGTTGTTTTTTTGTTTTAACTTTGTTTAATAAATGCATGCAAATGTAAATAGCAATCATGATATTTTTGTAAATTTCATTGGGTTTATATATTTTTTCTCTGTTGTAAAAATGGATTTACATTTTAGTGAAGAGCACCATTGTGACATTGTTTAGGACTCAAAACTCAACTTGAGACTTGCCTGTCTTGATTCGGAGGGACTTGACTGCACAGACTAAAATGTCACTTTGTAGATTTGGCATTATTGCGTAAATTAGTAATTTGCGGTAAACAAACATTTACGGTACTGAAACATTTTTAAGATGTGTAAAAAGCTTCAAAATTCCACAGTTGGGTATTTACTATACGAGGAATTTTATATAGTAAAACAAGTTTGAAAAATCACTTAATGAGAACTTATTTCAGTCAGGATATTGTAACCAAAAAAACATGTTTTAAATAATAACCTTAGTGATTTGATACTAACTGCAAAAATGCAAATTCATTTCTGGGTTTTAGGAAATTATTCCTAAGCACCACGCTTTTTATAATTAATGAGTCATTTGGTTTGTAAAATACTTGCCAAGTTTTTCCCTAAAAATGAAGATGATGTCTTCAAGTAACTTTTTTAAGTTTTAAAAACCTAAAAAAAGTCTTTATTTTCAGTTTTTCTGCCATAAAAATAAGAAAAAAAATCAGCCACCCATATTTGACATTTAAAAAAGTATAAAACTTAAATTTTTTTTGCTTGAATAATGCTTAATCGAAAAAAGCCACCTCACTAAAAAAAAAATTGTTTGTCCACAATAATAAAAAAAAAGTTGTTTCAGGCAATCAAAAGAAACACCTAAATCTTCAATTTTAAAAATTTTAACAGTAAAGATTCAACACAAAACAGTTACAAAAAAAAACCTTCAAAAGGTTTTAAAGTGTTGCAAAGCTGTTTGCATTCAGCTGCATAAGAATTTAGTTGTGTAGCTAAAAAAATATCTGTATTTAAATATATATTTTTTTTGACATGTAAAATTTGCCTAGGATAAAAAAAAAAACAAAAAAAAAAATAAAAAAAAAGACAAATGTCCACTGGAATCTGACTTTGTCTGAAACTGTTTCAAGTCTCGTTGTCATCTAAAAATGTGGACCAAAAGCATTTGAAGATATCTTTGTATCTTTATCTCCAAGAATGGTGAAATTCTAAAAATGAAATTGCTGTTAAAAACATAAGTGGCTGAATAAGTCATTTTTGGCCAAAATACCCCATATTTTTCAACATAGATGTGGGTGAAAACATATTTTTCCTGCCTTGAATGTACTTTTTTTTTCTATGTTGTGAATTAAAGTGTCTTTAAAACTCAATACATACAAAAACTCCCTGTCAAGAACACAGCACTTTTAATATGTTCAGTGCAATTCAAAATTCACTGCAATATTTGCATATTTGCTGATGTTCTTCAAAAAACGTGATGTCCAGTGTAAAAAAATATATTTCTTTTAAAAGAATTTTAATGTGAAATTGAGTTGTTAAAGTTGTATCTTTCTTATTAAAAAGTTGTTGTTTTTTTTAAATCCATCACCATGTTAAATAAATGATTTAACTTTGTTTTAACCCTTGGGGACTGTTTGGTGCAATAAATAAATTTTTAAAAAAAAATCATACCTTTTTTTTTCATCTAAAACCGTGGCTTCATGACAAAAACCTGCCATTCAAAGGGTTAATATTCTGAAAATTCATGAAAATTTGATATTTATGATTAGGACTGTGTTGGTTTAAAAATAAACCAATGAAAAAAAAAAAAAAATAAATTAATATGTCATGTTTTGTAAGCTAGTATTTTTGTGCATTTTGTGTGCAGAGTGATACGAGTGTGTGTATACAATGGTTAACCTAAAATCTAATTTGTTTCATGAATGATATAAAATCAGCTTTTTCAACAATTCTCATTTTCCAGCAAACAGTAACTCATTTTTTAAATTTCATGACAGACATTTCTAGAACTTCATAAAAAATAAAAAAGGCAGGAAATATTTTTTGACTGCAACAGATGAAAAATCACATTTTTAGGACTTAATTACTGGCATTAATGTCTTCATTAAGAGGGTCAAAGATCAACCAGATAGTGATTTTAATTTGAATAAACTGAATTTTTGTATTCTTGTAAAAAACAAGCACTCAGATCATTAAGTAAAGTAAATCTCGCCACATAAACTTAATTAAAAGTATTTCGTTTAAAATCCTTTAAAAAGTAAAAGTAAAAAGAGATTTATATTATAGAATAAAAAAGTACCTGTCCCTGCTGTGACTAATATAAAATATGTGCTCGAAAGGCAATAGTACTTATCCACAGAACTTGAGTAAATATACTTTAAAAAAATTCAAATATATTAATTTTTGTGTTTGTTTTAAAGGACATATTCCCAAAATTCCCAAAAAGGACTTGGTGTCTATTGAAGTCTGCAGTATGCGTCTTAATGATTTTTTCTTTCCCCCACAGCTTATATTAATAATAATTAACTATAAACTAACACTGAACATTTAAACAATTATTAAGCTGATTAATCAATTTACATTAAAATAATTTATTTCAAAATTCGTAAAAAAGAATTAAATGAGACTCCTAATTGGCTCATAAACTGAACAAATTAATAATTACATTTCAACCACAAAAAAAATCTTTTAGTGATTTCCCTCCCCAACATGCTCTGTCGTTTATCTTCTGCGGATGATTTAAGTTTGTACCAAATTAAAACAGATGCCACTAATAATCAGATTAAAAAACATGATTATGATGTTTTTATATTTAAAGAAAACTGGAGTGTGTCTGTTCAGTTTCCACTAAATGGAGGGCTCAAGTCCTACAGAAATGGAACTCACCATTGTAATCAGGTAAAATAAAATTTCAGTCCTTTAACCCCTCAAAACATAAATAAAAGAATCAATTTTATAACTTGTTTTAATTTCAGGCGCTCCTCACAAGTATTTCAACTTTGAACTCTTGAAAAAAAAGGGTTTGATTAATTTAAAAAAAGTAAAAAAAAAAAAAATAAAAATGGCCTGCAGAAATGCAAAAAGTAGTATATTGTTAGTTGTTTTGTTTGTTTGTTAGATTTCAGAAATTAAAAAAGAAAAATAAGAAAACTTCAAGAGAACTGAATTTAAAATAATCATAGTTGGATTATTTAAATTATATTTTTAAAGAATAATAAATATTTTTAAGCAGTATTTTCCAAGAAATTTCCATGTTTTCTTTTCTTTGCTAAAAAAATTTATTGTTGCATGTTTAAATCTATTTTTTTTTATTGCAAAAAAAAAAGTCGATTTTGATTTTTTTTTTTTATAAAGCTAAGGAAAAATGTCAGGAGAACTGAATTTATAATTAATCATAATAAAATTTTTAATGACTTAATTGTTATGTTAAAGCAATTTTTTCCAAGTAATTTCCTTCCTTTTTTGGTTTGCTTTGCAATTTTCTGAATTCACTGTATTCATTATAATTATAGTTAGATATTTAAAATTATTTTTATTAAGAATAACTATTTTTTTTTCAGACCATTTCCCAAGTAATTTCCTTTTTTTCCATTTGAATTTATTTGTTTTGTTTTTTTAGGTAATTTTCAATATTAAAAATGTCTTGCTTATTTCTGGATTTTATTATTTTATTTCATTTTGATTAATTTATTTTTTGTGGAAGTTTGTGATTGGTCAGTGTCAACCTTGGCAAACTCTAAAAATTAATTATTAATTTTTAATTTAAATCACTTAAAAATAATTTAATGCCCCTTCTCTGAGTTCAGGTCCACAGTTATTAATTAACTATATTACTAGGAATAATTAATAGGCCTTATTAGTTTTACAATATTCTTTGATCACTGGCATGGTGGTGTTTTAATTTTAATTGTTCTGTACATGATATTCAAAAGGTCTGTTTAATTTAATAAAAGTCTTGTATTAATCACATCAGTCACATGAGACATTTTTACTACAAAAAAGTGCTTTTATTTTTTTATTGATGATATTTTGTTGCTAAAGAAGTAATTTGAAATGCAGGACTTTTGATTGTTTGTTGCTTGCTTTTTTGAATTAAATTAGGGAGAGAAAATTAATACTATTTACATTTTTGAGACATGACCAACAGTCCTGCTCCAGGCACGGGACATGTCCCGGCAGCCCCGCTCCAGTGCAGATATCAACACTTGCACAAGGGGGTCCACTCCATGGCAAATTTTTGAAAACTTTCACCAGAGACCTTAGAGAACATGATTTTAGGACGGATTTTTAGAGCATGACCAATTGGGGGGGGGAGTGTCCCTTTTGGCTTTTTTAGTGAAAATACCCCTGTTGGTGAATGTTTAACCAGACATGGAGGTCCACTGTTATATAGATTGGGGCTGAGTGCACACACAGGGACACAATGACAAAACTCTGCAGAAATAAAATTCTAACAAAATCTACAATTTCATTTAGCAGACGCTTTTAATCCAAAGCGGACGTACAACACAAGCAAGAATTTAGACTGTAGATAAAATTTTTAATTTTGAATTTAGACTAAAAAACCTTAGTAAGTGCAAAAAGTGCTTCAGGTGTGATTGGCACAGGTATTTGCCTGTCTAGTGGCAGAAGAAGTGCCGCACCCAGGCCCAACCCCCCTCCCTTTTTTTTTTTTTGAAAACCAAAGTAATAAAAACCAGTAGCGATCTCAGCATACTGAGATTCAACAATCTCAGTATCACTACTTACGATGGCAGTCAACATACAACATCACACAACTAAATGAAGAGGAAACTGCAAGTGAGACAGAAATGAATAGCAAAGGAGAAGAAATAATATAACCAAATATTGATTTTTAGGTTTATCTAGATTCTATGCTTTAAAAAACTAATTTGAAACTCCACAAATAGAAAAAAAAAGGCTCCAGTTGAAGATGAAAAAAAAAAATGAACTTAAATAAATAAATGCATTCTGTCACTGCTGCACTTCCTCTTGTTTCAATTTCCTGTGCTGGAACATGGCTGTCAGCCTCCGTTTAACATGCCTCCACTCCACCTTTAAAAATAAAGAGTAAAAATAAGATTCACTGCTTTACCGTCACTGTCACAGTCCTGCAGGAGGGAGGCAGCAATCATAATGTTTCTGTGAGAAAAAAGAGACTTATAAATAAATAAAAAAACCCATTTCCTGCTCAATGTGAATGAAAAAAAATCTTCAAGTCATTAAATGAAAAAGAGAGGGAAACAAACTTTTCTCTAAATAATGACTAATATGGTAAAAATAATGATCAATAATCATTTTCTATATCTAAAAAGCATCTTGCAATATGTGGGACATTATCCTTGCCAAGCTGCTTTTTTTCCCATAATTTCTGATGGAAGAATTAAAAGAATTTTCTCAGCATTCAAAGGTTGAAATGCAAGAAAAGTGAGTCGATACAGACTTCAAAGGGATAAAAACACAAATTATTATCAGCTAAAAAAAAGGCCGCATTTTTTATAGACTTGTCAAGTTTTACTGCAGGACAGTTGAGAAAAAAAAATCCTGAATGTGTTTGTGGGTGTATTAACACAACCTCACCTCACCTGTATAACCACAGGTGATGAGTCCACTGCCCTGTGTGTGTGTGTGTTGTGTGTGTGTGTGGTGTGTGTGTGTGTGTGTGTGTTGTGTGTGTGTGTCTGGTTTGGTGTGTGTCTACGATGTGTCTGTGTGTGTCTGTGTGTAACTTGTTGTGAGTGTGTGTGT
Source organism: Plectropomus leopardus (assembly GCF_008729295.1). Taxonomy (NCBI): domain Eukaryota; kingdom Metazoa; phylum Chordata; class Actinopteri; order Perciformes; family Serranidae; genus Plectropomus; species Plectropomus leopardus. The sequence goes on along the minus strand of NC_056475.1, from coordinate 904,867 downwards.
GTGTGTTGTGTTGGTGATAAAGCACAGAGACAATATTTAGTAATCTGCAGTACAAACTGACACACAGAGGCAACTCAGAAGGGTCCCCGGGGCTGCACTCAGTGGCCCCAGAGTGCCTCATCTGCACTGTACATTATGGGGACAACACACACAACACACACACACACACACACACAAAAAGGGCCCACTCATTTTCACCCTGATTCATAATCTGCTCAAAGACTCACTGCAGAGCTCCGACATAATACAGTGGACCAACGTCTGTCAACTGCAGCACGTCCACATATTTAAAAATGATAAATAAACTTTTATTGACAACAGGCTCACTCTGCACTCATTGCTACCTGCATGTAAAGCTCGCGGGATTAAAATTCACCGCACCACTTCTTATTCATCTCTCTCAACATTTACAAACCAAAGCAATGTTGTGGTTTTAATCGACCAACAACAACGTCGAAGACACATCAGTGCCTGATGGGGACGAGGATTTTATGCCACAATAGATCTGATCAAATTTGGAAAATCTAGAAAAAGCAGAATGATTAAAATCATTTTATCCCCAGTCAAATTTGCAGAGCGCTCCAAAACAGGAAGTTAGAACTGTTTGGCTGGCAGAAGTCAACATGCATTATTCGCCCCATAAAGTGTACGATCTGAGTGGATTTCACACACCATAAATAGAAAACAAGAAAATTCATGCACGACTGAGCAGCTTCATATGAATGTAACAGGGCCCAGCCTCAAATTCTGTAAACCAGGTCTCTTAATATATCTTTTGACTCCAACTTCTTTAATGTGAGAATTGATTGCATATTTTTGTTATATATGATAGTAAACTGACAGACCTATGGGTTTGAGACCTGATTAATCAGCAAATTAATTAATCAATCAACCCTGCTATGTATAATGAGCACTTTAACATCAATTGAAATAATTCAACATGTGCAAAACAAAGTATGAATTATCTTTCTTATCTATCTTTCTGTCTGAGAGTGAGATAAGAAGGTCAGCATCTCTTTAATGTCCGTGAGTCGGGATGTGGTTAGCTTGGCATCAACACTGAAAACAAAAGGAAATGGCTAGCTTAGCTCTTTCGATGAATAAACATCATGTTTGTTTGATCTGCACAAAAAATTTGAAAAAATGCAAATATCTTTGGTTTTAGGGGGAGTCAGCAAGGTAGCACTGTATCCAGCTCTCTGAATACATCCATGGCGAGCATGCTAATGTGTCATAAACAGATATATTAAGAGACCTGGATACAGAATTTGAGGCTGGGCCCTGTTCATTCATATGAAAGCTGCTCAGTCGTGCATGAAGCCAAAATGGTGTGAAATCACTCAGATCGTACACTTTATGGGGCGAATAATGCATGTTGACTTCTGCCAGCCAAACAGCTAACTTCCTGTTAAGCGCTCTGCAAATTTGACTGGGGATAAAATGATTTTAATCATTCTGCTTTTCTAGATTTTCCAAATTTGATCAGATCTAATGGCTAAAATCCTCGTCCCCATTAGGCACTGATGTGTCTTTCGACGTTGTTGTTGGTCGATAAAACACACATTGCTTTGGTTTGTAAATGTGAGAGAGATGAATAAGAAGTGGTGCGGTGAATTTTAATCCCCGCGAGCTTTACATGCAGGTAGCAATGAGGCAGAGTGAGCCTGTGTCAATAAAGTTTATTTAATCATTTTTAAATATGTGGACGTGCTGCAGTGACAGACGTTGGTCCCACTGGATTATGTCGGAGCTCTGCAGTGAGTCTCTGAGCAGATTATGAATCAGGGTGAAAATGAGTGGGTTTTGTGTGTGTGTGTGTGTGTGTGTGTTGTGTGTGTGTCCCCATATGTCAGTGCAGATGAGGCACTCTGGGGACTGAGTGTGTTGCAGCCCGGGGAGTTGAGTGCTCTGTGTGTCAGTTTGTACTGCAGATACTAAATATGTCTCTGTGCTGTTATCACCAACACACACACACACACACACACACACACAGACACACACACACACAGACACACACACACACACACACACACACACACACACACACACACACACACACACACACACACACACACACACACACACACAGGGCAGTGGACTCATCACCTGTGGTTATACAGGTGAGGTGAGGTTGTGTTAATACACCCACAACACATTCAGGATTTATTTTTCTCTGTTGCAGTAAAACTTGAAAGTCTATAAAAAATGCGCCTTTTTTTTAGCTGATAATAATTTGTGTTTTTATCCCTTTGAAGTCTGGATCGACATCACTTTTCTTGCATTTCAACCTTTGAATGCTGAGAAAATTGGTTTGAATTCTTCTTCAGAAATATGGGAAAAAAAAGCAGCTTGGCAAGAAATGTCCCACATATTGCAAGATGCTTTTTAGATATAGAAAATGATTATTGATCATTATTACCATATTAAGTCATTATTTAGAGAAAGTTTGTCATTATAATGACTTGAAGATTTTTTTTTCATCACATTGGCAGAAATGGGTTTCCATAAGTCTCTTTTTGTCACAGAAACATATGATTGCTGCCTCCCTCCTGCAGGACTGTGACAGTGACGGTAAAGCAGTGAATCTTATTTTTACTCTTTATTTTTAGGTGGAGTGGAGGCATGTAAACGGAGGCTGACAGCCATGTTCCAGCACAGGAAATGAAACAAGAGGAAGTGCAGCAGGTGACAGAATGCAATTATTTATTTAAGAAATCTTCACTGGAGCCCTTTTTTTTTATTTGTGGAGTTTCAAATTAGCTTTTTTAAAGCATAGAATCTAGATAAACATAAAAATCAATATTTGGTTATATTATTTCTTCTCCTTTGCTATTCATTTCTGTCTCACTGCAGTTCCTCTTCATTTAGTTGTGTGATGTTGTATGTTGACTGCCATCGTAAGTAGTGATACTGAGATTGTTGAATCTCAGATGCTGAGATCGCTACTGGTTATTACTTTGGTTTCAAAAAAAAAAAAAAAAAAAGGGGGGGGGGGGCCTGTGCGGCACTTCTTCTGCCACTAGACGGCAATACCTGTGACCAATCACACCTGAAGCACTTTTTGCACTTACTAAGGGTTTTTTAGTCTAAATTCAAAATTAAAAATTTTGTCTAAAGTCTAAATTCTTGCTTGTGTTGTACGTCGCTTTGGATAAAAGCGTCTGCTAAATGAAATTGTAGAATTGTAGAATTTATTTCTGCAGAGTTTTGTCATTTGTGTGTGTGTGCACTCAGGAATCTATATAACAGTGGACCTCCATGTCGTTAAACATTCACCAACAGGGGACTAAAAAGCCAAAAGGGGACACTCCCCCCCCCCAATTGGTCATGCTCTAAATCATCCTAAAATCATGTCTTAAGGTCTCTGGTGAAAGTTTTCAAAATTTGCCAAGAGAGGACCTTGTGCAAGTGTTGATATCTGCACTGGAGCGGGCTGCCGGACATGTCCGTGCTGGAGCAGGATGTTGGACATGTCTCAAAAAATGTAAATAGTATTAATTTTCTCCCTAATTTAATTAAAAAAAGCAAGCAACAAACAAGCAAAAGTCCTGCAGTCAAAATCCTTCTTTAGCACAAAATATCATCAATAAAAAAACAAAAGCACTTTTTTGTAGTAAAATGTCTCATGTGACTGATGTGATTATACAAGACATTATTAAATTAACAGACCTTTTGAATATCATGTACAGAACAATTAACAATTAAACACCACCATGCCAGTGATCAAAGAATATTGTAAAACTAATAAGGCCTATAATTATTCCTAGTAATATAATTAATTAATAACTGTGACCTGAACTCAGAGAAGGGGCATTAAATTATTAAAGTGATTTATTAAAAATTAATAATTAATTTTAGAGTTTGCCAAGGTTGACACTGACCAATCACAAACTCCACAAAAAATAAATTAATCAAAATGAAATAAAATAATAACAATCCAGAAATAAGCAAGACATTAGTACATGAAAATTACCTAAAAAACAACAACAAATAAATTCAAATGGAAAAAAAAGGAAATTACTTGGGAAACGGTCTGAAAAACTATAGTTATTCTTTAAAAATAATTTTAAATATCTAACTATAATTATAATGAATACAGTGAATTCAGAAAATTGCAAAGCAAACCAAAAAAGGAAGGAAATTACTTGGAAAAAATTGCAAAAACATAACAATTAATCATTAAAAATCCTATTATGATAATTATAAATTCAGTTCTCCTGACATTTTTCCTTAGCTTTATAAAAAAAAAAAATCAAAATCTACATTTTTTTTGCAATAAAAAAACAAACAGCAACAATAAATTTGTACAGCAAAGAAAAGAAAACATGGAAATTTCTTGGAAAAACTGCTTAAAAATATTGTTATTCTTTAAAATATAATTTAAATAATCCAACTATGATTATTCTAAATTCAGTTCTCTTGAAGTGCTTTCTTATTTTTTCCTTAAAATAATTTCTGAAATCTAACAAACAAACAAAACAACTAACAATCTACTACTTTCTTGCATTCTGCAGGCCATTTCTTGCCAAGTTGCTTACTGCCTTTTTCGAAATTAATCAAACCCTTTTGCTCAGAGTTCAAAGTTTGAAATACTTGTGAGGAGCGCCTGAAATTAACACAAGAAAATTGATGTTTATGTTTTGAGGGGTTAAAGGACTGAAATATTTTACCTGATACACTGGTGAGTTCCCATCAGACCTGTCTGTAGGACTCTGCCTCCATCTAGTGGAAACTGAACAGACACACTCCAGTTTTCTTTAATAAAAACATCATAATCATGTTTTTTAATCTGATTATTAGTGGCATCTGTTTAATTTGGTACAAACTTAAATCATCCGCAGAAGATAAACGACAGAGCATGTTGGGAGGGAAATCACAAAAGATTAAATGAAATGTAATTATTAATTTGTTCAGTTTATGAGCCAATTAGGAGTCTCATTTAATTATTTTTACGATTTGAAATAAATAATTTTAATGTAAATTGACTTAATCAGCTTATAATTGTTTAAATGTTCAGTGTTAGTTTAGTTAATTATTATAATAAGCTGTGGGGGAAAGAAAAAATCATTAAGACGCATACTGCAGACTTCAAATAGACACCAAGTCTTTTTGGGAATTTGGGAATATGTCCTTTAAAACAAACACAAGATTTAATATATTTGAATTTTTTTAAAGTATATTTACTCAAGTTCTGTGGATAAGTACTATTGCGGAGCACATATTTTATATTAGTCACAGCAGGGCAGGTACTTTTATTCTATAATATAAATCCTTTTATACTTTTACTTTGAAAGGATTTTAAACGAAATACTTTTAATTAAGTTTATGTGGCGAGATTACTTTACTTAATGATCTGAGTGCTTGTTTTGTTACAAGAATACAAAAATTCAGTTTATTCAAATTAAAATCACTATCTGGTTGATCTTTGACCCTCTAATGAAGACATTAATGCCAGTAATTAAGTCCTAAAAATGTGATTTTGCTGTGCAGTCAAAAAATATTTCTGCCTGTTTTTATTTTTTATGAAGTTCTAGAAATGTCTGTCATGAAATTTAAAAAATGAGTTACTGTTGCTGAATGAGAATTGTTGAAAAAGCTGATTTTATATCATTCATGAAACAAATAGATTTAGGTTAACCATTGTATACACACACTCGTATCACTCTGCACACAAAATGCACAAAAATCTAGCTTACAAAACATGACATATTAATCTATTTTTTTTTAACTTTCATTGGGTTTATTTTTAAACCAACATCAGTCCTAATCATAAATATCAAATTTTCATGAATTTTCAGAATATTAACCCTTTGAATGGCAGGGTTTTTGTCATGAAGCCACGGTTTTAGATGAAAAAAAAAGATTTTTTAAAAATTTATTTATTGCACCAAACAGTCCCCAAGGGTTAAAACAAAGTTAAATCATTCTTAACATGGTGATGGATTTAAAAAAAAACAACAACTTTTAAATAAGAAAATACAACTTTAACAACTCAATTTCACATTAAAATTCTTTTAAAAGAAATATATTTTTTTACACTGGACATCACGTTTAAGAAGCAACATCAGCAAATATGCAAAATTGCAGTGAATAGTTGAATTGCACTGAACATATTAAAGTGCTGTGTTCTGACAGGGAGTGCTGTATGTAATTGAGTTTAAAGACACTTTAATTCACAACATAGAAAAAAAAGTACATTCAAGGCAGGAAAATATGTTTTCACCCACATCTATGTTGAAAATATGGGGTATTTTGGCCAGAAAATGACTTATTCAGCCACTTATGTTTAACAGCAATTTCACCTCTTTGGAGAATACAACCATCAACAAAGATACTACTTCAACTTTTGGTCCACATTTTTAGATGACAACGAGACTTGAACAGTTTCAGACAAAGTCAGATCCAGTGGACATTGTCTTTAATGTTTATTATTAAATGTATGATATTTGGGTCGGAAGCAAACATGTCAAAAAACTATATTTAAATACAGATATATTTTTTAGCTACACAACTAAAGATTATGCAGCTGAATGCAACAGCTTTGCAACACATAAAACCTTTTTGAAGGTTAGTAACTGTTTTGTGTTGAATCTTTACTGTAAAACTGAAGATTGTGTTTCTTTTGATTGCTGAAACAACTGATTGATTAACAAACAATTAGTTAATAGGTGGCTTTTTTCGATTAAGCATTATTCAAGCAAAAATTTAAGTTCTGGCTTTTCAAATGTCAATATTTGCTGATTTTCTTTGTCTTATGTGGCAGAAAACTGAACATCTTTTAGGTTTTAGACTAAAAAAGTTACTTGAAGACATCATCTTCATTTTTAGGGAACAAACTTCAAGTATTTTACAAACCAAATGACTCATTAATTATAGAGTGGTGCAGGAATAATTCCTAAAACCCAGAAATGAATTTGCATTTTTGCAGTTAGTCTCAAAGTCACTGGGTATTTTTAATGTGTTTTTGGTTACAATCCTGAAATAAGTTCTCTAGTGATTTTCACTTTGTTTTACTATATAAAATTCGTCAGTAAATACCCAACTGTGAATTTTGAAGCTTTTTACACATCTTAAAAATGTTTCAGTACCGTAAATGTTTGTTTACCGCAAATCTAATTTACGCAATAATGCAAATCTACAAAGTGACATTTTAGTCTGTGCAGTCAAGTCCCGAATCAAGACAGGCAAGTCTCAAGTTGAGTTTTGAGTCCTAAACAAGTCACAATGTGCTCTTCACTAAATGTAAATCCATTTTTACAACAGAGTAATAATATATGAAATTTACAAAAATCATGATTGCATATTTACATTTGCATGCATTTATTAAACAAGTTCGTTAAAACAAAAAAAACAACAGCAAAAAAAAAATAGTGCCAAACATACTCTTTCATTTTGGGGACTGGGGAAAAGTATGCAGTATTTTCAAGTCAAAAGACTTTTTTCCCACTAATTTCAAGTTGTTTTCTTTTTGTTCATTTTTTACTTTTATCTTACAAAATTTTGGGGTAATTAGGTTTGTTAAAATAACTGCGACTGACCTTAATCTTAAAACAATAATACTGACATGTTGCCCTAACGTACTAAATTTTGTAGATTGGGAAAAGTATCAAGCATTTCAAGTCAAAAGACTTGAGTCCAAGTGAGGTTACAAGTCACTGGTGCGCAAGTCAAATTTTAAGGGTTTTTTGTTTGTTTTCCGTTTTGCTTTTGTCAAGTTGAACCTTAAGTCATTAAAACTGCAAATTGTCTGACTGGAGTTCAAGTCACAGGAATCAAGTCCACATCCCTGGATCAGAGATAATAGGTAATCCCAGTAATGAGTCCTAAAACCCAAAAATAAGTTTGCATTTCAACACTCCCATGTGTTTTCGGTTGGATTGCCTTAGATTGTTTTACCCTGATTTTGTTACTCTAACCCTGAACATTCCCACTAGCCTTGCCTAAATCTAATAAATCCAACCAAAAAAGGCAATTAGAACTAGCCACTCATCGTAGGGCGGGTCATTCCTTTGCTATCCTAGGATCGATCCTGCAGCACTCTATTTGAGAAAAATAATGACTATGAGTCTGAATCTGAACACTGATTTTCTGCAAGGAAAACTCTACGACTCTAATCTATCTCCACCAATATGTCAACAGGCTTCAGTTCTCGAACAAACATGATGTCATTGTTATCGTTAAGGTCCAGCTCAACAAAGCCGTCGTCCGGTTCCTCTTTGCAGACAACCCAAGACGACTCCAAGTCCTCGACAGGCAACTCAATCACTTTATTCAAGTAATCTCCCTTTCTGCCGTTTTTACCTGCGATGGTGATCACCTGTGCCGCAATGGACCAAGCAAACTCCACCCTCCGATGGCTCTGAGAGCTCAGATCAAAGTTGTGCTCCAGGATCTCATACAGAGCAGGAACATATCGGTTGCAGTTTTGTTCCACGTACTTGTGCATCTCAAAAAGGACTCCCCTAGTCAGCACTCGCAAGTCCAGTTTCCTTTTGCCTTTTGGTTTAGAGCGGACGTCAAGGTCAAGTCCGATTTCTTTGCAAAAGTGATATGGATCGACCATTTTCTCCTCCAGCTCCACATCTCCATTTACAGCCTCCATTTCTGGATTTAAGTCTTCTGAATCCAGATCTTCCACGACATTAACAGTCGGTGGTTGTGGAGCAAGCAGCAACTCACCGTTTAAAGGGACAATCTTGTTTAACCACCTGACTACTTTTGGTGATGTGGTTTGTCTTTTCATTACGCTCTTCTGGGTGGCGTACCATCTCTGGATCACCTGCGAGGCCTCCGTCGCTCCACTGTGCAGATCAAGATCAAAGTTGTGCTCGAGGATGTCGTTAACCATCTCACGGAGCGATCCACACAGCTCCCTGCTGAAGGCAAACATTTCCAGCACAGCGCCAATGGTCAGGACCGTCAAATCAAGCTTCTGGCTCGCTGGACGTTCTTCTGTCGACCAAAGATTGAGGCCTAACTTTTCACAGAACGGATGTGGCTCCACATCAGTCTGGTGGCTTGCAGCTGAAGACGATGAATGCCCATTTGTTTGCTGCTCTGCCTCATCTTCCACTCTAGGCTGAAAATCACTGGTCACATCGACCATGTTGTAAGTTTCAGGAAGCTGAAAAGGACTGTTGAGAAACTCCATGTCCCATCTGTCCGGGTGGTTCTGGAAGGTCTTTTCTTTAAGATTGATGTACGACGCAAAATTGCGCTGATGCACTTCATTTTGGAAGACGAGGTTAAAGTTGTTGCCCAGCATATCAAACAAAAAATTGCGTGAACTCTTCGTCATTGCAAGTGCAAATTTATAAACCTCCCACATCACCCAGTTTGTAAACAGTTGCGGATCCAAGTTTTGCTTGCTGCCTGAGCCGATGTTAAAATCCAAACCTCTCTCTCTGCAGTGAGCAAACTTATCGTTCACTCTGCTGGACTTTAGGATCTCTTTTGAGCGAGTGGCACGTCTGATCCACAATCTCTTTTTTTCAGTTATACTATCTATTTCTTCTATGTTGTCTTCAGAAAACAGATCCATGACTTGAAGAACTGTGTTCTTCAGACTAACGTTAAATGAACAAAGGTTGTGAGGCTGCACTGGGGAGACACAAACTTCCTCCTCTTCCTCCTTTACAACCAGAGCTTCATTAAGAAATTTCATTTTTTCTGGTTCGGCTTCCAAATCTGACTGCACGTCTGTCTCAAAATCAACTGGACACATGTACGACAGGTCACTACTCTGACCAATATCTTCTGCATCAGCGACCATCAGCATTTCCTTTTTGTCACCGGCCATCATTACTTCTTTCAGTTCTTGGTAATCTGCGTCAGGATATTTTCTCTTTTTAGACTTCTGCTCCCGTTTGTGAGGCTGGACTTGAAAAACCTCCTTTCGGAAAGCGCTCCTGTCCTCGGCTGTCAGGCAGGCGTTCTTCCTCTCCGTCAGCTTGGTTACTTGAAAACTGAACAGCGTTTTAACCAATTTGTGCCCAAAGTTTTGCTGGACCAAGTCTCGGACTATCCCAGAGTGGGTTCCACAGAGCGCTCTGGAGAAGTCGAGCAGCTCCATCATCACACCGTTGGTTATCAGATTTGGGTCCAGTTTTTCTTTGGGTGCGTCGTCTGGTCGAACAACCAGATTCACGCCGAGGGCTCTACAGAAAGGGTAAGCATCATCCGTCAGTTTTAATTGGACGCCTCCTGGTTTCTTTATCATTAATTTACTCTCTGAATTCTGATGTTCTGTGGATTTCTTGCCGCCTTCAGAGAGGACTGAATAATCCATGACTGTGTTTCTTTTCGGGCAGTAGCGTCCGGGCTGCTCTGACCCAGCGGACTCCGTTGTAGTGTTGAGGTCTGGTAGAATGAACATTTCTTTCCATCTGTGAGGTTTCCACTTGATTTGTTCTTTGAGCAGCTTTATTTTACTGTGAATGCGCCTTGAGTAGTCGTAGCATTGCCAGTCATTGTCCACGTCCACGCCGAGGTCAAAGTTGAACTCCAGCATTTCGAATAAGAAATTCCTCTCGGACCTGGTCACCGCTTTGGCAAACTCGCAAATCTCTAACATCACGCCGTTTGTCAGCAGACACATGTCTAACTTCTCTTTCCTCTCCAACGCCACATTGAACTCCAAACCGATTTCAACCGAGTCCGGGAATGGGACTGTGCCCTTCTGATATCGGACCCCATGGTGGATGCGGCGCTGCCAGATGTATTCATTAGTGTTGTCCATGTTTGCGTCTTGAACAATAACTCAGAAACTGGATCCAAGAAGACTTCCAGTCTTTACAGAAGAAACCCGATACTGATTTTGTTTTTCGGAGTGACTGCAGACATCATCCGCTGTCATTGCACCATTTCTCAGTCTGAGGGTGAAGACAGAAGATCGATTTTGAGTCAGTTTACATTGAAATTGAAAACCTAAAACCTTCTTTATATTTGAGCAGTGCAAGAAAATCACCAGGAGAAAATTGCTTATATTGTAAATTTCTGCAAACCTCAAATATGCTACATTTATGCATTATGTGTGAATATAAAATACATTTTTCAACGATGCTGTGGTTAACATGTAGTACCACTCATTTTTTATAATGTGTTTCTCTTTTACTTTATCTCGATGCTTTTTGATGTTTTATGTAGAGCATTTGGAATTGCCCTGTTGCTGACATGTGCAATAGAAATAAACATTACTTTTATTGCATGAACCCACTAAAACCTGAACAAGTTGGCTTCTTTTTACTTCAAAAATGGGAAATGAGCAACTTAACAAAAAATTGCCCTAAAATTATCTGGGGAAAAAGACAAAACAAACCACAGAAACAAACAAGAAAATGACCTTTAAAAGCGCTAAAATAAATAAATATATATTTTTTTCTGTTGCACAATTGAATTTTAATTGTTCAATTATACAACGTATAAATCTAAAAAAAAAATTTTTTTGTTTTTAAAATATCTGTTACAACCCCTCTCCTGTACAGCTTATTTTCATATCATTCTCTTCTTGTCACCTAATATTTTTATTCCAGTTTGCATTAATTTCTTGTAAAGCTAACAACTGCTTCTCCCCATGTTTTTAAATTTAAAAATCCATCCAATCCACCATTTTTTCAGGTTTCAAAAGTGTAAATGTTTGTGAAAGGCCTCTGAACGCAGCACAAAAAACTGATGTTGATCCAGGTGTTTAACAGTTAACTACGTGAAAATATATATAATAAATTATATATAATAATACTTGTGTGCTTTTAACAGTTTTATTTTGTGCCATTTATGTTTTTTAATTCATTTTGTTATTGATGATTGTTCTGTTTTGTTGTTTATAATTTTACTGCTTCTATAAACAAGAAATAATAATATTTACGGTCTCGTTTTTACCAGTGGGACCTGAACGCAGCAAAATGGCCGCAGCGTGCAAACACAACTTCTTCTCCAAAGTCTCAAACACCATTTAATGAGAAAAACGCGGGATTGTGCGTGACACACCGGAGCAGGTAGAGATAATGTTGTCTGCCAGCAGGTAGCATCACGCACAGCCGGTGACGGTGATGCTAACACGTTAGCCTCCTCTCAGTGGGAAGCTAACGGGATTCAGCACAGACGCGTCTGTTCGCACGGAGCGGCTGAGTATGAGCACTTACCGGACACCGGAGCACACACCGGTGTCTCCGGTGGTGGGAGAGGTTGGAGAGGTCTGCGGTCATGAAGATTTCGAGCCAAAACTCCTCACGAGCTGCAGCTGCACGCCCCCAAATCCTGCAGCTGCACATGTAAACTCCCCCTGACACGGAGGCGTTCAGGAACGCGTCGGAAATTCAGCTTTCAGGGGCCACGCCTCATTTTTTTGCAGAGTACAAATAACAGATAATTATCCAATTTGAACAAGAAATCACCACAAGAAATCATAGTGTAATTATTTTTGCGATCTTGGTAAGCTGGTGTAATATGTACTTTAACATAGAAAAGGATTTTAGCCTTGTTTCCGCCCGGTCTCGAACCGGGGACCTTTCGCGTGTTAGGCGAACGTGATAACCACTACACTACGGAAACGCGCTGAGAGGAAGGGGTACACAGGGATGATTTTGAAAACTGTGTTTTTCACAGTCCTGAAAAGATTAGATTTGTTTTAAATTATTAATGGATCGACAATTAATCTGATTTTAATGCATCAGTTTGTGGTCTGGGGCCTAACAATTTCTAGGTGCCTTTCTAGACCACAGCCTCTTTGCCTAAAACTGCAAACATGCCGATTAAAATGGTTTGCTTTATGGTTGAAGAATTGATGGATAGATAAAGGGACAATGCACAAGTTTAATGAGTACGACCATGACTATAGAGAGCTGCAGGGATGATGTTTTTCGACACCCTGGTTAGCTCCTCAAAAGGCCCATGGGATTTTTCCATTAGATTTTGGATTGCTGTAGAAAATGAGGTCCATGAATAAAAAAAAAATAATAAAAACAAAAAAAAAAGGTTCTTGTGAGTTTTGTTAAGAAAGATGGACAGCTTTTTTATGATATAAACCAGGGATGTCCAAACGTTTTTGAATGGGGACCAGATTATATCATGTGAAAACGCCTCGGGGCCAGCTGATTCTCACATCATATGGGTTTTCAAAAAATCACAAATAAGTGAGAGTGAGACACGTACAGCTGTTTCATCTTTCAATGTAAAAGTCTTTAATTTTCCAGAGCTCCTGAAAGCAGCAGTCCTCTAGCTGGTTACCATAAACCCTCAAATTTCACAAATTCAAAACAAAACTCATTTATCACAAAAAAAAGTTTTTTTTTTTTACACTTTTTGGCCTTTTATAGGTCACATGATGTACAGCAATGCGTCCTTGTGCCCTGGAATCAGTGAGGTGAATGAAAAAAATACAACGTGATCTTGCATGATTAGTTAAATGTATGTGGGACAAAGTGTATATTTTCAAAGACAAGCCAGGGGGCATGTAAAAATCAGTCCACAGGCCATGATTGGTCCCCGGGCCAGACTTTGGACATGCCTGCTATAAACGACCCACACCACGGTCACATGACGCCATAAGAAGAGGCCTGAAGCCGTGTTTGGTTTGACATTATGATGTCCTGTAGTCTCATGCAGCCACTTGCTAACCATCTTTTTTTTAAGACACATAAAATCTTTAGGACTTGAAACTCAAAGTTAAGGACTTGGGATTTGCGTGTCATGACCTGGACTTGACTCTAGACATTGGCCTGAATGCTTTTTTCTTGAATTGTGGTAAACTCAGGTTGTTATTATAATGCAGAGGATCTAATCTCTGCGCCACACTCAGGTGAGCTGAGGGTGGCGGTAGTTTCGCCCTGCGCGCTGGTTGTCAACCGCCGGTTAAATCTCCACCGAAGAAGAAGCATCATCAGCAGCAGGAGAAGCCGCCGCCGCCGCCGCCGAAGAAGAAGAATGAGGAGAATGCTAAACGGAAAATAGATCCCGGGGACGAAGAGCTGCTCGGTGAACGTTAAACTAACGCCGTTACCTCAAAGTATCAGCATTGATCATCGCTGCACCGCCTCGGAAACAGCATGACGGAGCCTCAGTCCGCGCTGTTACTCAGGAGACAGCTCGCAGGTAATCAGACACCCCGCTGTTTGTAACCGGCCGCACCGTTTAAGCCGTGATTCAAACGGCGCTAACTGTTTTTCCTGAACCTTCCACACCAACCTCACTGTGTCCGAACCGATAACATTCACAAAATGATTATTATTAGTAATTATTATCACAGTGGATGCTGACAGTTTACCGGCTTCTGTGTGTTTGACCGGTACGTTTTGATTTCAGCTAAAATCCGCCGTAGCATCGGGCTGGCTAACAGCGGTTAGCCTGCCCGTTAGCTCGCTGGATGTGTTTACATGTCTGACAACCGACACAACAAGCGATGTTTTTCTCTCTTTAAACGTCGCGTTTGATAATCGTGTCATCGTCTCGATTTTAGCGAACATATTCAAGCACAAATCAAAGTAACGTTTCACGAGTTGACCCAGTTTTAGACGCCGAATAACCGTTAATGTTGAACGTTAACTCGCTAGCGGCTGTGTGTTAGAGTTAGCTGTCACTGTCGTTAGCCTCAGCGGCAAAAGCTAACAAGCTAATCTATTTTTTATTTTAACTACATTAAAAAATGTTTTTTTATTTATTTATAACCCGATAGAATATCACACACACTCCTATCGCTCTGCACATAAATCGCGCTTTTCAAAATCAAGCTTATAACAAGTATCTTCCATAAATATTGTTTTTTTCTCACATTGAATTAAGTGCGAGTATTAAAATCCTAATAATAAATATCAATATTCATTAATTTGAATAACTTTACCTTTTAAATGCCACGTTTTTGTCATGATGCCACTATGTTTTTAGATGGAAAAAAACAACAAAAAATTGATTTTTTTTCAATGTTCTACATGTAATTTTTTTTTTATTGTATTTATTTATTATTTTGATTTTTTTATGATCCCAGCCTGAGATATGTCAATGATTAGCAGCAACACTAATTTTTAAACATTATTATTCTTTGTGCAGTGTTAAATACTCACTCATATCGCTCTGCACACAGATGCACTTTTCAAAATCAAGTTACAAAAATATTATACATTAATATGATTTTTACCCAACATTCAGTCGGAAAACATCAGTCTTTTTATATAATAATTTTTGTCATGATATATATATATATATATATAATATATATATATAAATATGATAGTATATTATATATTCATTTTCATAATTTCAACCATTTAAATGCCAGTTTTTGTCATGATGTCTGGGATTTCAGTGTGTGATGTGTAGCTGCTGACAGTCTGGGATATGTCAGTGTGTGACATGTAGTGCTGACAGTCTGTTTGTTTGTGAGTTAGCTGCTGACAGTCTGGGATATGTCAGTGTGTGAGTGTAGCTGCTGACAGTCTGGGATATGTCAGTGTGTGAGTGTAGCTGCTGACAGTCTGGGATATGTCAGTGATCAGCAGCTACATTGACTGTGACAGGTCACCTAGTGGAAATAGCATGTATTTCCTCCATATGCCAAATATGGTCAAAATGACCTCATCAGGTGGAAAATAGTCAAAATGACAAATTCAGAGTCAAAAGCCCAGAATGACACCCAGAAATAATACAAGTCCTGTTTTTCTGCTCTGATGGCTGTGGGATCAAAAATGTCAGTTTGAATGGGTTTCAATGGAGCATTTTTGACCTGAACACCTGAATGTAACTATTTAGTTTCCACTGAATGTAACTAAACAAATTTAGTTTCCACAGTGTATTATATTTTGACAGCCAGTGATAATAAGAATAGCGTCGTGGTGAATCAAATGCAGTGAAAGACTCTAAACAGCAGTGAGTGTTTGACAGCCACAGCGTGTCTGTCTCTGTGTCTCATCCAGCCGCTCACGCTGAGCTCTCATTATCATTGCCAGGGGCAGGTGTAATGTTCCAGTGGGTGGACATGTCCGACAGCCCGCTCCAACACGCGTACATGTTTGTTTAAGATGGAGCTTTTCATTTTTTATATAATGCTGGAAAGTTTGATAAATAATAATAAATCATATGTTTATTAAACTCCAACACACCATGGTCACATGACACTGTGTCAGTGAACTATGAGGACAAAAAACAAACCACAAAAAAGAGCAAAATAATCGTTCTTTAATTGTAATCAAAGTAAAATGTTCAGTTAATGGTGATATTGATTTTAGGTATGCGGCTCGGACCTTTGCTGGGAGGAAATTTTAGTACCTGGACCTCTGTGAGTTTTAGTAGAATAGGTCCCTCCAGCTGGTGATGCTGTTCTACAGTATATTTGTCATGTTCAATGTCTGACAGAAAATAAATATTTAAACCCAAATGAACCTGATGATATCTTCATATCTCACTGAGGAGTCAAAGGAACCTTTAAGCTCCACAGAAATAGTGATTTGATGTATATCGTGATATATATCGGTATCGACTGATATGAAAAAAATATTGAGATTCATATCGCCCAGCTTGATATAATATCATCCAGTGGTGATGTGAATTTTTGTTTTTATTTGTAGAGATGAACAAAAACCCGGTGGAAGGATTCTCAGCGGGCCTGATCGAGGATAATGATCTCTACAGATGGGAAGTCCTCATCATCGGCCCTCCAGACACTCTGTAGTAAGTTTCTCACTCTCAGATATTATGGGATGTAGCAGGAGAGACGTGGTGCTCCAAATAACTCATTTCCTCTGCAGATTTAGCTTTTTTTTCAAAAACAAACTCACCTGATTTATTGATTTCTTTCCTTTCTGTGATCTGTTTTATTCACAGCGAAGGCGGCGTGTTTAAAGCCCATCTGACGTTTCCCAAAGATTACCCTCTCAGGCCGCCTAAAATGAAATTTATCACAGATATTTGGCACCCTAACGGTAGGTCCAGGTGGAGCAAAAATTGATATGATATTTGACTTTTTTATTTTAGTAAGACCTTTTTTAAGGAAGTGGAGGTTACATTTCACTCAGTGATGTCAATACATCCCAACAAATTAAAAAAAAAAATCATAAAACATGTATACTGAAAAGGATGTATAAGCAATAATAAAAAACTGCATAAAGAAATTGGAAAATTGTTTGGTGAGAAAAAAATTGGGAAATTAATACAAAGGTGAATAAATAAAAAAAGCAAATTACAACAGAAATATCAATTTTACAAATGTAATTATTAATTTTTTTTTTTTTTTTTTTTACATTTTATCACTTATTGTCTAGATTTAAATTGTTTTTGTTACATTTTATGACATTTTTTGTTCTTGTTTTTTTTTTAAAGAAATATATGTATTTAGTTTTGCATCGCGGCCACTTTGGAGAAAACTGAGTAGCTTTAGGCGTTATAATATAGAATACCTTCAATATTATAACACGTGTCGGTTACGTGTCGTTCTACGTTAACTTTCAAATGCATACAATGATTTTCAGTGGGACAGAGATATGAAAAAGGAAGTGCACCCCTTGACTTGTTGCATATGTTGAAATTTTAAATAAAATTACCAGATTTTTTTTGTTACAGTGGGATACTAGTTTTTTTTTTCTTTAAAACCAGTAGAAACACCATTAAGTAATAATTAATTTTTGTTTCAAAAAGTTGCTGAAATTCAAATAAATGAAACTGTACAAGAATGGATGTAAACAAGAATAATGCCCTGGAGTTTTTTTCTTTTATTTCAAACATGTAAAATACAACTAAAACAGGAGTTAAAAACAGACCAATAACTACGATTACTTGATTTATATGGCACCTGAAAAAAAAAGCAGAAATGGGATACGCAGGTGAAACAGCAACAGAAAGACAAACAGTCCTTCTGAACACAAGCACGAAGAAAGTAGTGTTGGGTTCAGATCAAATTAAAACCAGAGGACAATAATGCGAAATGCAGGATGCACTATGTCAATATAAAACAATACATAAATACGTAAATTAAAGGAAATAAAACAGAAGACATCACATAAAAGCAAGTCTATGAAGATGTGTTTGAAGAACCTGTCCACACTGTAAACTCAGATGTCCCTCTGATAAATACTGACTCAAAGGGGAGGCAGATATTTTTCAGATATTTTTTTGTCTGTAACAATATAATCCTTCAGTTTGGCAGCGGATGAGCTGACTCTTGTGTTTTCTGCTTCGTGAATTGTACTCTGTGTTTTTTTTTTTCTTCCAGTTGACAAGAACGGCGACGTATGTATTTCTATTTTGCACGAGCCGGGAGAGGACAAGTACGGCTACGAGAAACCAGAGGAGCGCTGGCTGCCTATCCACACGGTGGAAACCATCATGATTAGTGTTATCTCCATGCTGGCAGACCCAAACGGTGACTCACCCGCCAACGTGGACGCTGCAGTAAGTTCACTCCTTAAAGAGAAGGAGGTCAGAAATGGTTGAGAATTAGAGCCCGACTGATGTGGGATTTTTGATATCGATGCCGTTTTTTTTTTTAGCGAAAAAATTCACCGATTACTGATATGGCGAGCGATATAGTGAATTTTTGAGCTGGAATGAAATTAGATCATTTCTACGTGGATTGTGCTCTGATTTGGCACTGATATGCAAAAGTGCTCAGAAGGCTGCTTTTGTAAACTTTAAATTTTTATTAAAATTTAAATTTAAATTTTATTAAATTTAAATTGTAAATTTTAACATTATAAACAAAAAAATAAAGAATAAATAAAAATAAAATAAACATCAGCACTGTATGTGTTCAGCATCAGTCTTTTCTGGCCATACAAATAAAGATTATAAAAATAAAAATGTGTGTCACATCAGTACTGTTTGGTCTTTGCTCACCATTTAAATAAAGAATAAATACAATAAAATAAATAACTAAATAAACATCAGTACTGTTCAGTTTCAGTCAGTTGCTGAACATTTCTAAAACATCCATCACATGGTCTGTACAAAAAGTTCTCTCATCAGCGCATATCTGAAAAAAAATATCAGCCGATATGCTCGAATATGCTCCGATATGTTTGCGAAAGGCTCATAACGGCCGCAAATATCGGTAGACCAATATATCGATCGGGCTCTCGTGAAGTTTTTAAAAAATCTGCTCCTCTTTTCTGATCAAAAATATCTCTTGTTTCATCTCAAACCACATTAACGGTTAACTGGTTTATGTTTTGGATGTATGTGTAACAAAATGCATGAATTATGAATACACCTTTTTTTTTGTATATCTATAAAGAAATCTAATAATTGAATTAATGAAGGGGTATGCAGCATATTGGAAAGGTAATAAAAAGTATAAAAATAAAATGCATTTTCTTTTCCTTTCTTCGCCCCTGCAGAAAGAGTGGCGGGAGGACAGACACGGCGCGTTCAAAAGGAAAGTTGCCCGCTGTGTACGAAAAAGCCAAGAGACTGCGTTTGAGTGATATTTAGCAAGGATTTAGCTTCACGTTTTCAGGGCAATTTTTATTTTTATTTTTATTTTATTTTTTATCCCCATTTAAAATCTTTGGATCAGAAACCAACATATGTATAAATAAATACAGAAACTTTAATAAATGCCAAAATAAATATATAAATAAATAAAGGTAGTTTATATATTTTTATTTATTTGGCCGTTTTTATACTAAATTGTATATTTATTTCTGCATTTATTAATTTATTTTCATATTTTTTTTGTTTCTGTATTTTTTACACATTTATTTTCATTTTTAATTATTTATATCAGTATTTGTTTCTACTTTTGTTTATTATCAATTTATTTATCAATTTATTTATCCGTGTGTTTATTGTCCTCCATATGTAAGATATACAGTTTGTAAGTGTGTAAGAGGCCACTCAGAGGGCGTGCAGCGCCGCAGATCGTTTTCATTTTCCTTCCTGTTGTTGTGACTTGTGTCGTCATCCTCGCTGCCTCCTAACACACGCGTGTTTTTTTTTTTTTTTTTTTGTTTCTCACAGGTCTCTAATTGATAAATCAACATGGCACTGTCTCCTGCACTCTTCCACCCTGTTCGCCAGGCTCGTCCTCCGTCGCTCCGGCAGGAACAGACCGGCTGCTGTAGGCTGCAATAGAACATAACGGTGACTACCACTGCTGACCGAAAAAACCCGCCAAGCAAGTGCCAACTCAAATCAAAACAAACGAAAAAAAACCCAGAAGATGATTAAAACAAAAAAAAAAAACATTTTTCAAGTCTATGAACTGCTTCAACATTCAGGAAGATATTGTAAAGACATGTATATAGCACAGACTAAACCGGATAATATATAAGCTCCCTCCTTCAGCCGCCAACACACTTAGACCAAATGAATAGCGCTGGTTCACTTTAGACTTACTTCTCTCCGTGTTCCCTCTCTCCGCTCCGGCATGCTTTACGTTCTTTTTTTTAAGAGTCTGAAAAAGAGACGCCGTCGGAGGAACGTCGACCTGCGAAGAGTTCGAGCGACAGACGAGATCGACCGATGAAGGGAACTCAACATGAACCTGATTTTTAAAAAATTCTTCCTCCATCACAAGTCTTACCATCACTTCATTTTTTGTGCATGCTAAATTTTGTTGATCTTTTTTCAAAAGTGCCTCCTAAATAAAATGCTTGGCCACTTCACCCTGCATTGAACAAGTGTTAAAAAAAAAACAAAAAACAGATGGAGAAATTGTGTACCACCTCTGTATGAGTTTATTTAATAGCCAGTACACAGGGACTCTGTATAATGGTAACAATTTGGTGTAGCAATAACTCCCCCGAGTATGAAGTGTTAATTTTTGATATCCTGATTGGATTCGAGGTCTCGTCCTCCAGTATTCTGTTCTTTTAGCAGCCTCTCTTTTCCTCGTCTGTGTTGTCCTCAGTAGGAATTGTTATGCATGCTTTATTGTAATTTTTTGTTTCAGTTTTGTTTGTTTTTTTTGCTGAATGTTTCCGGGATTTTGTTTGCAAATGAGTGTTTGTGTGTACCGTGTGTGTGCCCCTTTTTGTTTTGTTGCTCTCTCTCCGAATCCACAATCTCTCCGTTATTCTGCTCACTGAACTATTGCAGTTTTGCCTAATGTACAAAGACAAAATACTGATGTATATTTTTCATGTTATGAAACCTGTCACCTGTAGTGAGTTCTTCTAAAAATATGACTTTTTTTTTTTCAATAATTAATGGTGTTTTTAATTGAGGTGTTTTTTTTTGGGGGGGGGGGCAGCATTAATAACATTTCTGTCATGACACACATCAGAAACTTTTGCACAAAGTTTTTTTTTATTGCACAAATTGTAAATGCTTTTTTTTAGAATGGCCGTAGTATCTCCAAATAACAGGGAAATATTCTGGAAATTTGCACAGATCTGTGGTGGGTTTTTAAATGAATGCCAAAAAAAATGCCAATTTAAAAAAATAAAGTCCTTAAGAATGTTAATTAAAAAATTGCTAAAAAGGAAAGACGTCCAAAATTTTATTGAAAAAAAGTTCCAATTTGTTAAAATCATTAAAACTTAATGAAGAACAAAAGGACACATATTTTAAAAGATGAAAAAATAAAGCCACATTTTTTCCTTTAAAAAATACAACAAAAAATAAAGAAAAAATAATCTTTAAATGTTTTCTAGAAAAATTCCCAATTCAAGAAGATTAACAAAAATGTGTAAAAAAATAAAATAAAATTTAAAAAAAATCCCAAAAGTAAAATAAATTCTAAATACAGTCATTTAAAGTTTATATTCCACCAATAAAGTCAAAATAAAACATATAAGTCCCTTATTTGACCTACTTCACATTTACCCCCCTCCATAAATAACAAAGTCCCTAAATTATATTTAAATATTCAGTTCTAATCCTGATCTGAATTCACTTTTTATTTCAAAAGAATATATATTTTTAAAAAACTGTTATATAGTAATTTAAAAAGAAATGATAAGGAGTATCGATGGAAAAACAGCCTTTTCCCCTTTAAAATCACCCAAAAAAATTTAAAAAAAAAAAAAACGCTATTTTTTTTCTTTTAAAATTGCCCAAAAACAGTTTTTGAGAAAAATATCGCTTTCTTTTTTATATTTTATAAAAAGAAAATCTAAAGAAAGAAAGAAAAGACATCTAATTATTAATTTGTAAACATTTTTAAAGAATTTTTTTTTTCTTTGAAAGTCACCAAAAATTTAAAGAAAAAAACAAATCGCCAATTTTTTGTTTTTAAAAAATGTTTTTGAGGAAAATATCGCTTTTTCTTTTTATTAAAACAAATCTAAATAAAAACCGTTAAAGAAAATAATCTCCTTATTTTTGATTTGCCAACAAAAAAATCATCTAATTTTATTCTTTAAAAGTCACCAAAAAAAGAAAAAAATCTTCTAATTTTATTCTTTAAAAGTCACCTAAAAAAGAAAAAATCTTCTAATTTTATTCTTTAAAAGTCACCAAAAAAAGAAAAAAATCTTCTAATTTTATTCTTTAAAAGTCACCAAACAAAGAAAAAATCTTCTAATTTTATTCTTTAAAAGTCACCAAAAAAAAAAAAAAAATTTATTTTTTCCACCTTTAAAAATCTGCAGTAAAATAACTACAAAATATCGCCGTTTAAAATTGCATGCTCCACCCTTGAGCTAAAATTAAAAAAAATCGATTGTCTTTTAAGAGAATGTACGGTCTTTGAATTTACCTCAAAGTCCTGGAAATCTCCTGGAAACCCTTGAAGTGTTTGAGCCGCACCTGAACGCAGCACCGCTGTCTCCTCTCTGTGATATCGCGATAGTTGCCACCGGAGCACGGAGCTATCGCTGAGCAACATGGCGGAAGGTATGAGATTTGTTTTTTTTTGCCTCTCCGGTCCACTCCCTGTTATCACCGTGTGCCCGTTAAACCGTCACACCGAATCAACCGGTGTCCTCTCCGGTTACCGAGCTCCCTGCTGTCCGCGGCAGAGGAGACACGGAGCCGTACGTCCCGTGCGTCTGTGCCGTTAGCTGTCGGTGATGCTGCTAGCCTGATTTTTTACAGCTAACGTTTCGAGTTAACGTCGAACCGACAAACCGAGAAATGTTCGCCGCGACGAGAAATCTTCAGTTTTAGTCACATTTATTTTTGGCTGCGACAGAAATTAACCCGATGTTAACTTACAGAATAAACACATAATGTTGGTATTTAGCTTTCTGCGAAATGTCACGCATCAAACTGTCCACAGTCTCGCGCTAACGTTAAAATCCACTAACGGCGTCTTTAAATGTTCGCTCACAAAGACGCATTTTAATAAAACAATTACAAATGTGGCGTTATGATGTGGTAAATGTTGGGACGCGAGGCTGCTCGGCACACAGGAGCTGTCAGCAGTAACTGTGGAAGAAGTACTCTGATCACAGTATTACTACTTTATACGAATACTAGAGTAAAATATTTTGGTTCGAGTAAAAGTACTGCATTCTGATTTTTTTACCCAAGTAAAACAACAAAAGCGTATTCTGCTCACAGGGCTCCCACAGTCATGGAAAACCTGGAAAAAAATCATGGAGTTTTGCAATCACATTTCCCACGCCTGGGAAAGTCATTAAATTTGTACAAATCATTGAAAGTTATGGAGTTTTAAAACCGGAGTAAATTTGCTTTATTTAAAAAAACAAATTTAAAAAAACCCAGAATTAAGGGAATAAGCAATGCAGAACAAGAAATTGCCCCAAAAATTAGCCCGAAATTATTGAAAAGTACAAAACAACAGGAAAATAAAAATCAAAAACAGTAACCTCAAATAGTGCTTAATAATAATAGTAATAATAATTTTGTAACAGTATTTTAAATATATATAATTATGATTATAACAACTGTTTTCGCAACATTTTTCTTCTTTTTTAAAAAGTTCTAAATCGACTTGTATCTTGCAATTTGCGGGACATTTCTGTCACACAGTGTTACTGCAGTCATGGAAAACCTGGAAAAATGGATGGATTTTTACAGGCACATTTTACATTTACAATAGAAATAGCAAAAAAAAACCAAACAAACAGGAAAACGAAAACCAAAAACAGAGACCCCAAAATCGTACTTAATGATCAGAATTCTGTAACATAATGTTATTTAATGTTTTTTTTTGTTTTCTTGTTTTTTTTACCTGTTGTGCATGTGATGTGGATCCAGGTTTCAAAGGGTTAAATCATGTTGTATTTTCTGGCCATAATATTTATGTGCCTGTGTGTTGCAGTACTTTTTTAACAAAAAAGTTTTATTATGTTTATTCAGTGCACCAAAACACAAAGCAAATTTCTTGTAGGTTGATTATATTTTGTTATTTTTCTGAACCTGCAAAGTTATCAGGTTAATGTAGGAGCAGAAAATGGTAATACTCAACTAAAGTACAAGTACCTTAGAATACTACTGAAGTGCCATCTGAATCTGGTTTACTGCCAAGTAGGTTTTCACATGCACTGGATTTGTTTGGGTTTATTTGTGCATAGCTTAAACACATAAAACGAAAATTAAATCAACAATAAAACAAGTTTTGCAAAAAGGAAGACAAGTATAGCATAGAGGAAAATTGCAATAAAAATATACATGTAAAGGTATTTGCAATATCTGTGAATAATTGTGCATGGCAAAGGGCAGCACCTAAAGCAGGCCTGGAAATAAGAGCATGCCTGCTGTGTGTTCCTCCTTAAGGTTAAATCTACTTAATGCATTAGTGATGGCTGCTAAATCCTGCAAAACGGAGCTGGATTTTAGTTCAGTATGACAGTTTGTGCAGCAGCTGCTGGTCCTTGTTGCTCCTCCATGCCGCCCTTCCTGTGTCGAGCTGATCAGGTGGTTTTCGGAGACGCCCCCCTTCTGTTCCTCATGACCAGCCGCCGTGCCAATAACGGTTTACGAGTGAGGACAAAGTAACGTGCCGGCTCAGCATTCCTTCTTCAGTAAAACTTAACCGTTTTAAAGGAAGGAAACGGGCCTCAGTGAACTCTGTGGATCAACGCTGAGACATCAAACTGTGTTGCAACACTGCAGAGAGTGTGTTTCGTTTAGAGGAAGAGGGAAAGGTTTGCCCAGAGACAAACACAGTTTAGATTCTGCCGCAGTCCCTTTTTAAGATTTGGAAATTTGCATCCTGTGTGCTGAAAAATCTCTGTGCAACACAGGTGACAAAGAAGAGTGTCACAAGAATTAAGCCAGTCTTTTGAAGCTTATTAACGGCACAAGTCCCAGGGTTGGCACGGTCATGAAAAATCTGGAAAAGTAATGGAATTTGCAAATAGCAATTTTTCCAGGCCTGGAAACACACATGATGTGTTCAAGGATTGTTGGAAATTTGAAAATCCAAAGATAATTTCTGTTTTTGCAGTTTCTGGCTGTGATCAATGGGGTTATTTGAAATCACCAAACACTTTGGAAGAAAAAATAAAATAATTTTAAAGAAAAAAAAAAACATTTTTTGAAGAAGAAAACAAATCATATTGAGTTAACCAAAAAAATCCAAAATTTATTCTATGAATATGTTCAAAAATTAAAAAAAAAAAAATAGAAAACAAAAAAGTCTTTTCAACAAACCACAAAAATGTTTCCCTTGAAAATGGCCAAACAGCTTAAAAAATTAAGAAAAAAATCATCAAAACCTTTAAACAAAAAACATTTTTTTTCAAAAGTTGCCAAAAATGTTTGAAGAGGAAAAAAAATCATAAAAACAAATGTTTAAAATCAGCAGTAAGATAAATACAAAATACAGCCATATAAAGTTGTATGCCTTTCCACTAAGCCAAAACACAAAAACATGGGTCCATCCCCAGTGCTTAAACACATATGTGACATGCCTCCTCCTTTTAATAAATAAGAACATTCCCAAAGTTATATTTAAATATTCAGCTCTAATCCTGTTCATTAGTTTCATTTTTTGAAATAATTCATTCATTAAAAAAAAAAAAAATCACAAACACAAGCCTCTGTACTCTGCACCGCGCTGTTACTTTAAGAAAAGGTGCTTCAGAGGGTGCAGTTATAAATGTGGTCAGAGCACGTCTTCTAACCTGCTTGTCTCCCTCTGTCCTCTGTCTGGTTTTGTCCTGTTTGTCTCTTGTGTGTTGGCGTGGGACAGAGGAGGTGGCCAAGCTGCAGAAGCACCTGGCCCTGCTCAGGCAGGAGTACGTGAAGATGCAGCAGAAGCTGGCCGACACAGAGCGGCGCTGCGCCGTGCTCGCCGCTCAGACGTCCGGACAGGGCGCGTCCAGCCCTGCGGCTGCAGACACCTTCATCAGCCGCCTGCTGGACATCGTGGCCGACCTCTACCAGCAGGAACAGTACAGGTGAGCGTCAGCTGGGTCGCAGCTGTGCAGATGTTGCGATGTGTCTGCTGTGGTGCGATGAAACCTGCCTGTGCTGCTGCGGGCGACTCTTCACGTCGAAGCTAAACAACCTGTGACTGTCAATCGTGTTTGTTAACAAGCTGCACACTTCATCCGATTTTAATCACAGTCACAACTGCGGCTTCCCACAATTAACTGAACACCGTCTACACAATACTGTCACATCAAATATTCTAGGTTTACATTTGTTTTATTTTCATGTTTTTTAAAATTATTGTTTTGTTTAGCTTTTATTTAACCATTTTCCTATCATCATCATCATCATCATCATCATTATTATTAATAATATTTATTGTTATTATTACTATTAATCTGTTTTATTATATTTTTGGTTTAGCCTTTATTCCACTATTTTTTTATTATTATTATTCATCCGTTTTATTGTCATTTTTTCTTAATCTGTTTTATCAAGTTTGTGGTTTAGCTTTTATTAAATCATTTCATTATTATTTATTTTATATTTTATTATTGTCAACATTATTTAATGACAGTCGCTTTCTGCTGTTATGAATGCTGTCAGCGTAGTGTCCGCTGTCTGCATACTTTAATATTTCACAGGAAATATTGTACAAATCATACACTGTTGGTTTCACAGGAAGTTTAAAAAATCCTACGTACTCCTTTAGCCGACTGATTCGCGTGTGAGCGTTGAATTTCAGACGCGCCTGAAGAATATTAGTGATGTTTTCTGAGACATGATTGTGTTGGTTTTGCAGCGATCTGAAAGTGAAAGTGGCGGGAGAGAGTCTCAGCGCACATAAGTTTGTGTTGGCGGCTCGCAGTGACGTCTGGAGTCTGTCCAACCTGGCGTCCACCTCTGAACTGGACCTGTCAGGTGAGACACGTCACAGTGTCCCCTCCTCACCCCGTCAGTCAGTCCACAGGCCGATGGGTAAACTGAGTATTTATTTAGGATCACGCAGTCTGTCAAAGTCCACTGTTGGATGCAGTTTGGGCTCTGTGCTCTCCACTAAAATAATCACT
Source organism: Plectropomus leopardus (assembly GCF_008729295.1). Classification (NCBI taxonomy): domain Eukaryota; kingdom Metazoa; phylum Chordata; class Actinopteri; order Perciformes; family Serranidae; genus Plectropomus; species Plectropomus leopardus. Next base: position 877,589 of record NC_056475.1, on the reverse strand, counting down.
AAAGACTGAAATCATTTAAATATGAACAAAATCATTTTTTTTGTAGTTTTCACTGTTTGACCTGTTGCTGTCTGGTAACGAGGACAAACAGACTTAAAGACAGTTTCTCTCCCGGAGCCGTAACCACACTGAACTCCAGTCAGATAATAATTACATTTACATTTACAACTTACTTTTTTCATTTTTTACATATATGCAACAAGTGAAAAAAAACAGAAAGTAAAATTTGAGTTTTTAAGAGGAACAGACCCAAAAAAAAAAATGAAATAAAAACTTGAGTAAAAATTAAAATAATAAATAAAATAATTTTAAATTTCGAATTTTGATAATTATAAATATAGTTCTCTGGACATGTTCAAAAAGTAAGAAAATAAATATATAAATCTATGAATTTCTTGAAATTAGAAAGACATTTCTTACCAAGTTGCTCATTTTCTTTGTTCCTGTATTTTTTGAAGAAATCAAAGCTGTTTGTTGAGGTCTCAAAGGTTTGATTATTTTTGAATGGCGACTGAATGCAGCACGAGAAAAGTGACGTGTCTTCAGGATTCAAAGGGTTAAAAAGTTTGATTTGTCCAGAGTGATTTTTGTGTTTGTCAGATTTACGTTATGTCACGTTAGCGCTGAGATGGATTCACGCGTGTAAATCTCTGACTTTGTGACGTGATGGATTTCCAGATTGCAAACCTGAAGTTGCCATGGCGATGTTGCGCTGGGCGTACACGGACGAGTTGGAGCTCACTGAAGATGACGCCTTCCTTATCGACTTGATGAAGCTCGCCAACCGTTTCCAGCTGCAGCTGCTCAGAGAGAGGTCAGAGGGGTCACACCGACGGACGCAGGCGACAGTTTAACTTTAACTGTCGCGTCACGTTTTTTGACACATTAACGGCCTGAAAATAAACGTGTGTCCGTGCCTCGCAGGTGTGAAAAAGGCGTCATGTCCTCGGTGAATGTCAGGAACTGCATCCGCTTCTATCAAACCGCCGAAGAGCTGAACGCCACCACGCTGATGAACTACTGCGGGGAGATCATCGCCAGTCACTGGGTGAGTTCGGACAGGACGTGACTGACAAGAAAAAAATAACTTTTCAGACAAATGTGCAGCCAAAAGTGCTTCACACACCAAAACTAAAACGACACAGACAAAAATAAAAAATGAAGAATAAATAAAAAATTAACAAATACAAATTTGCATCAGTAAAACTGACAACAATGACATAATAAACTGTTAAAAATCAATGTGTAAAAATTAACAATAAAAATTTACATGAATAAATCTCCCAACAACAAGAAAATGTTAAAAATCAATACATAAAAATAAAAATGAATAAAAAAAATAGCATGAGTAAAACTGACAACAATGATACAATAAGATGTTAAAAATCAATACATTAAAAAATGAACAATAAAAAAAATTCAAGATTAAAACTAAAAACAATGTTACAATAAGATGTTAAAAATCTGTAATAAAAATAAGCAATAAATAAAACTTTGCAAGAGTAAAACTGACAGCAGCGATACATCAAGATCCATCCATCCATTTTCCTCCTCTTCTCTGGGGCCGGATCACAGGGGGCGGAGCAAAGCACGCCAGACGTCCCTCTCCACGGCAACACGCAGCAGCTCGTCCTGGGGGAGATACATAAAAATAAAAAGTAAAACTGGCAACAATGACACAATAAGATGTGAAAAAATAAAAGATAAAATAAAAACTATGCATAAAAATAATGATAAACCAATAATTAAAACCTGGACAACTGAGGTGAAAACATTACTTAGATTTAAAACCGGATTATTATTCCAAAGAGAGTTTGGGGATGTTTGTCTGCGTTGTGGTTCGATACTGAGCTCTGGACAGTTCGGTCTGGAACACGTGACCTGTGTGAGCGTCATACATGTCGGAGAGATTTGTGTTTTTCAGTCATGCTGAAAAAAGCCGTCGGCTCTGAAAATGATGCAAACACGTTAGTTTGCTCTCTGATGTCACCTCTCGGGATCATGTGATCGTCTGCTGGTTTCATCAAGTCTGACTGGGTTCTGCACCTGTGCAGAAACAGCACAGATTTAAGGAACTTTCCTCATCGTGGTTTGAATCTGCCAAACGTTCAGGAGTGTTTCTCTCCTGGATCACCTTTAATCTGCAGTGTTTCTGTGGGTTAATCTCCTCGTGCTCGCTGTTTCTGGCAGATTAATGTCGTGTTGTCTTGTCAGCGTGAGGCTTCATTTACGATGCAATAAAGAGCGGCCGGAGCTCGGCAGGTTTCAAGGTTGCCTTTATGAGCTCGATGTAGAAAACGGATGTTAACTGTCAGCAGCTTCTGACGCCCGAAACTCTCATAACTGCAGACTTCACCAAAGCAAAGAACTCTGCAGCATCAGAGCCTCTTAACAGTATTTTTACCATTATATCCTTTTTTATAACATTATTTAAGCAGTATTGTATTTATATAAACACATACACACGGGACTCGCACGGATATGACCAGCATTGTGTCCACGCCACGTTCCTCCCCAACTCCCTTGTCGACTTCCACACGAAAAAAAGTTTTCATTTTAAAATTGCTGCATTTACGCAAAATATCCACACAACTTAGTTTGAAAACTGCGAGGCTGCGTTTAAGTCTGCACCAGGAAAACTGAGACTTTTGTAGACGTTTGCTCCCCTGATTGGCTCAAATAGTCACAAATAAAACTCTGGTCTCATTTTTTCCCGTCTCTGTAAATACGGAGATGCCTGTTTTCGTTCTTTTTTTTTAACAAAAATGTATATGGGCAGATGTGGCCTCAGAGGGAAAGAAAGGTAAAAATGATAATTATCATCATTATTATCGTTGAATCACCGAAACAGTAACCTTTAGGGGGGAGGAGGGAAAAAATTAAATGCATTAAACAAATGAAAAAAATTCAAAGAAATGACTAAATTTATTAAATGCATGAATAAATTTAACTCTGACTGCAAATCATGTTTAAAGTGGTGTTAACGAGGGCTGCATAATTTATCGAATATTGATCACAATCAAAATTTGGCTTCTCACAATTAAATGGACACAATCTAGACAATACTGTTGAATTAACTTTTATAGGTTTTTAAAAACAAATGATTTTCATATTTTTTTTAATATTGTTTTTTTCCTTTATTTTTAATTTTTTTTTTTGTTATTATTTTTATTTTTTATTTATTTTATTTGGTTTTTTTTCTGTTTCACTTTTACTTAACTACTATTACTACTTTTATTATTATTAATATTATTATTATTTTCTTTTTTATATTAGGTAATTACCAAACAATAATATTTAGGGGAGAGGAGAAAGAAGTAAAGGAATACATTAAATTAACTGAAAATAAATAAATAGTAATAAATCAATAAATTACATGCATAAGTAAATGCAATTTAGATATAGAAGTAAATGTTTAAAAGAAATAAAAGGATTCAGTGCTTAAACATTCAAATTCATTTGTAATAAACATAAATCACCAGACAGAGCGTCACTTCCTTTTCATATTGGATAAATGGAGACACTTTTCGCAGAAGCCACTCGATGTAAATCTTATTTTTAGGATCCTGTCCTCAGAGAACGGGTGAGTCGGTTTTTTCAGATTTGACTCATTTGTTGTGTTTTTTTGTTTTTTCAGGACGATCTGAGGAAAGAAGATTTCAGCACCATGAGCGCTCAGCTGCTCTACAAGATGATCAAGTCAAAAACAGAGTATCCGCTCCACAAAGCCATCAAGGTGGAGCGGGAAGACGTCGTCTTTCTCTATCTCATCGAGATGGACTCGCAGGTCAGATTTAACCCTTCGCGAACCGTTGCCGGTCACAGTGAAGTTAACGCGGTGGACTCGAGGTTAACCAGTTCCTCTCCTGTTTTCAGCTGCCCGGGAAGCTGAATGAACTGGACAATAACGGGGACCTGGCGCTGGACCTGGCGCTGGCTCGTAAACTGGAAAGCATCGCCACCACGCTGGTGAACAGCAAAGCGGACGTGGACATGGTGGACCAGAGCGGCTGGAGCCTCCTGCACAAAGCCATCCAGAGAGGTCTGTGGGACACATCACTATTATTATTATTATTATTATTATTATTATTATTATTATTATTATTATTTATTATTACTATTATTACTGCATTTTTAGACACTCAGTCTTCTTCATGGCTTCCAAAATCAACTTCCCTCTGAGCTGCAAAGGCGCTCAGTTTAAAATAATTTTAAGGCTTTACTTAAAATGTTAAAAAAAGGAGTTCTAGATATTATTTATGTTTCTTTTTTAACTCAATGTGTGTTTTAAAATTCTATTTTTTTGATCTCTTATTTTATTATCATTAATAATTTTATTTGTTCCCTCCTGTTGATGTAATTTATCTCTATTTAGGCTTTTAATCTATTTTATCAATCTTTTTTTGTCCAGCTTTTATTTAATTATATTTTTATTATCATATTTTTATAATCATTAAATGTATTTTATTGTCACAATTTTTTTTACTCTTTGCCCCATATTTTTAAGAAATCTATCTAAGTAGTCTTTTCTCTCGCTTTTATTTTACTGTTATTATTATTATTAATATTGGTAGTAGTAAAGCCTTAAAATCTGTTTTGTGCTCATTTCTTTCTTGTTTTGCATCTTAAATGTATTTTTTCTAGCTCTTAGTCAAACATTTATTTAGTTTTACTTTACTATTGTTATTATTGTAATTATTACAATTATTAATATTTTTATCATTATTATTAGTAGTAGTAATAATAGTAATAATAACAATAAAGCCTTTAAACCTATTTTATTGTCATTATTTTTTTGCGATTTTATCTTTTTAATTAATTTTATTTCGTTGTTTAAACTAGTTTTTATTTCACTCTGTTTTACTTCCGTAACATACCATAACACTTAATTAGTGTTATTATAGTTTTTAAAACCTTTTTATTACATTTTCAGCATTATTATTTTCTGGCCTGCATCAGTCTCAAATTGTTAAATTGTCTTTTTTGTGTTTTTTTTTTTATTTTATTTTTTATTTGCCTGTCAGTCGAAATTCAGCTGCATGGAAGCTTTTATTCAAAATAAAGTTTGATTGATTGTACAAACCTGGTTACATTATGAACAATATTTTTTTAAAGTTAACATGTGAAAGCATTAATTCTTTCCTCCTCCTCTCGCAGGTGATGAGTTTGCCTCCGTCTTCCTGATTCGTCACTCGGCTCAGGTGAACGCCGCCACAGTGGGGGCGGTGGAAACCCCGCTTCACCTGGTCTGTTCCTTCAGCCCCAAGAAACACTCTGCGGACGTGATGAGTGGCATGGCGCGCATCGCAGAGGCTCTGCTGAAGACCGGAGCCAACCCCAACATGCAGAACAGCAAGGGCAGGTAGGCAGACCGCCGGCCGCGATTCGGATTTATCGGACCGCAAAGTGTGACGGTGCTTGAGTCTCGTCTTGTGTCATTTTCAGAACTCCGCTGCATGAAGCCGTGGCGTCGGGGAACGAGCCCGTGTTCAACCAGCTGCTGCAGTGCAAACAGTGAGTCACGATCTGCCCTCAGAGGATTCAGTGAGTTTGTTTCGTCACGACAGCTCATCCTGCGTCTAATCTGTCCGTCCCGTCAGGCTCGACCTGGAGCTCAAGGACCACGAGGGCAGCACGGCTCTGTGGCTCGCCCTGCAGTACATCACCGTGTCTTCAGACCCCTCGGTGAACCCGTTTGAGGACGACGCTCCGGTCGTAAACGGCACCTCGTTTGACGAGAACAGTTTTGCAGCCCAGCTCATCCAGAGAGGAAGCAACCCTGACGCGCCTGACACGAGCACAGGTGCCGATTAATGACCTCGCTTTATTTTAATTAAGCCCTCAAACACATTTTCATCCTCATTTCTTTCTGTTTTATCATTTTGTAGAAAACTGCCTGATGCAGAGAGCAGCTCGGGCCGGCAATGAGGCAGCAGCACTTTTCCTCGCCACTCACGGAGCAAAGGTCAACCACGTCAACAAATGGGTGCGTATCAACATTCGGACCTTGTGTGCACGTCATATGTCCTTTAAACCGTCCAAAAAAATTCAAATATTTTAGCTCTTAGTTCATATAATGCATGTCAGGTCTGGCACGGTGGAGGACAGAAGCTGTCAAACATAAAGATAAATACATTATAAGTTAATTTAATTTAGTGAGACTAATTTGACTCAGAAAATAAATGTCTGCGCACTGTCAGACATTTCTGCGCTGGAGCCGGCTGTCAGACATGTAATATCATAAAGAAAATATTATGTTATTATCACAATTTTAATTCAGCTTACATTTAAGCCATTATTTCCCTGATCATGATCTTTTTATTTTATCCTGAATTGTGCAGTAATGAGAAAAGTCTGTTTAAATGTCAGAGCTGTTAATTTATCATCAAGAATCGGTCTGACAATCTACGATGATAATTGTGTTTTCACCTTGAAGATGGTTTACAGAACGGTATTCAACTAATTATTATTATTCATCAAACTTTCCAGCATTATATAAAAATGAAAAGCTCCATCTTAAACAAACTTCAGGTAAATTTCAGCACATTGTGCTGATAATAGGCCAACCTCTCCTGACTGCAGGACTCTGACTTCAGCTTCTGTCAAACTTCTGTGCTGTTAATCATTTTACTCAGGAATTAAAAACGTTTGAGTCGGCCTACTTCTCCTATAGCTGCCAACAGCCTGCCGACATTCACAGTTAGAGAAAGGCTGAAAATAAGCTCATGTGCTTGTGGCCCCGGGCCCCCAAAACATTACATCTGCCCCTGGTAATAATAATTAGAGCTCAGCGCGAGCGGCTGGATGAGACACGGAGCGATGCGTCCTGCTGTTTCTAAATAATTCATCCAAAGTCTGATTAAAGCTGAAACTAACACAAAGTCGTCTGTAGAGTCTAAAGAAGTCATTTTCCACCTCTGCAAATGTGTCTGTTTCAAAGCTGTGGCTGTCAAACACTATCATTGGCTGTTCGTGTTGTCCGTCAAAACATGTCTGGAATGCGTTCTATCTATCGACTACGTCTCATAATTCAATCGAGGAAAAGTTATTTCGTTATTGATATCGTTATCGTTTTATCGCCCAGCCCTACTGCAGGTCCTAAAAAGTAACCTGATAACCAAAATCATGACAAATACTAAAGATAAAATGAATTCTTTGACCTCGTTTCAGGGTGAGAGCCCGCTGCACACGGCGTGTCGCTGTGGCCTGGCGAGCCTGACGGCGGAGCTGCTGCAGCAGGGCGCCAACCCCAACCTGCAGACCCAGAAGGCTCTGCCTGACGAGAGCGTCAGCGTGGCTCTGCAGACGCCCCTCCACATGGCCATCGCTCACAACCACCCAGACGTGGTCTCTGTCATCCTGGAGCAGAAAGGTCAGCGTTTTTACATCTGCATGCATTTGACTAAACGTGGTGTGGGCAATTAGAGGCGTGCCATTTCATTTCGTTCACCATAAAACCAGCATAATTTTTAACCCTCTAAAACCTTTTAGGACAGTACTTTTCTTTATTTTTATAGTATTTAAAACCTTGAACCCTGAGCGAATTTCTGCATTTTTTCTAGAAACATGGGGAAAAAGGGCATGAGCAACTTGGCAAGAAATGTTCCTCAAATTGATATAAATGAGTAAAAATTTGTTTAATTTACATATTTTTATTTATTTAGTTGTGATAATTTTTTATTTTCAGGTAATTTTGTATTTTACGAATTTCTCGCTAACTTTTAGGTCATTTCTTCTTTTGTTGCTCAGTGCCCTCTTTTCATGTTTTTGAAAGAAATTTAGTTAATTTGCTCAGGATTCAAAAGGTTAATACGCTAAAAAGAATTCATATAATGATGAAACTGTTAACAGCTAAGAAATGTAATTTTTGGTTGATTTTGTTTTGTTTGATCAATGATTATATATATTATCTGAGCTGCACTCTGAGTTACTATTGTTATTTATACTAAAGAAATTTAACTTTAACTTTTCATTTTAACTGAAAGTTTGAGAAAAACATGGTGACATTTATAACGATAACAATTTTTTGTTACAACTGCATGTTCTCGAAATTAACAATAAAGTAGTCTTCATTTTCCTGACTGTTTTTAACTTGTTTTAATTGACTCATTATTGTAATATATTGCTTTACAATACAATATTATTTTTAAAAAAAATTATTTTATGTTTTTTTACTTGCAATGATTAATGTCATACATTTCTATTTTTTAAAAAAAATGTTTTTATGATGTACTCAGGTCTTTCTTGAAAATAAGATCTCAATGGGACTTACCTGATTAAATAAAGGTTTAAAATAATCTTATGCCTAAGCTTGGCTCCACATGAAATGCCTCCTCTTCATCTCCCTCTTGATTTGCTGTTTTGCAGCTAACGCACTTCATGCCACCAACAACTTCCAGATCATTCCAGACTTCAGTCTCAAGGACTCTGTGGACCAGACGGTGCTGGGCTTGGCCCTGTGGACAGGTACGCCGAGGCTGCGTCTTCACACTGATCTGTGCACGGTGACCTCTGTGTGTGTGTGTGTGTGTGTGTGTGTGTGTGTGTGTGTGTGTGTGTGTGTGTGTGTGTGAGATGTGTAATGTGTCCCACGTGTCCCCGTCAGGCATGCACACCATCGCAGCTCAGCTGCTGGGCTCAGGAGCTTCTATCAACGACACCATGTCCACGGGACAGACGCTGCTGCACATGGCCATCCAGAGACAGGACAGCAAGAGCGCCCTCTTCCTTCTCGAGCACCAGGCGGACATCAACGTTCGGTAACGCCGCCGTTATACCACAATTATAAAGTACTTGATCACTTATGAAGTGCTTGAATTATTGTTTTGAGTTATTTTATTTTATTTTAGTTTTCCATCAGTAGAGATGAAAATGAGAGAGGAAGTTAGGACGTCACTGCTCTTTATTGTCAACTAACGTGACTTATCTCTTGAATGCCATTTGGATTATATTAAATAAATAAATGCATAAATGTGTAAATAAATAAATGCATAAATGTGTAAATAAATAAATGCATAAATGTGTAAATAAATAAGTAATAGATAAATAAAGATGTCTGAAATAACTAAGTATGGCCATAAATGAAAAAATAAATAAATAAAAAATAATGCAATAAAAACTTTGTATAAATAGAATAAGTATAAGTGCTTAAGTTAATCGATTTTTTAAAAGTACTTATAAATTATAAATCCTGTGCCACATATTAGTTTGGAGAAAATAATGAGTTTAAGATGGTGTGGCAGATATTGAAACCGTTATCAGAGAAAAATAATTCAGTATCGATTTCCAGAAAATAATTTTTCAGGAGAGATTTTAGGTGATATTTTCTGTGTCTGATGTCTCTGTCTCCATCACCAGGACCCAGGAGGGACAAACAGCTCTGCAGCTGGCCATCAGTAACCAGCTGCCGCTGGTGGTGGACGCCATCTGCACGAGAGGAGCCGACATGTCCGTGGTGGACGACAAAGGGGACCCTCCTCTGTGGCTGGCTCTGGAGAACGGCCTGGAAGACATCGCGTCCACGCTGGTGAGACAGATGCAGCCAGTTTAGAGACGATAGTTCCCGCTCACTTCCTGTCTGCTGAGTAACTAAAACCCAGACCACTTTTTTCAGTTGAAAAGCAAAATAAGTGGGGATGAAGCAGAGTTGTTGTTTAATTCAGGTTCAACTCTTCACATTTTAGTGCGAAGTATTGAAATTCTGCATGTTGTTGTTGTGAGTGATGAAGTAATGAGTCTTAATACACACAAATTCATGAGCATTTTTGCTCTCTGGGTTTTTTGAATGTTTTTTTTTTTGGTAAAAAGCCACAGACTCAAGATGTTTAGAGGTTTTGTTCTGCAACATGAAATACGTCTGTATAAACCCAGTTTTTGAACTCTTAAGGTTTTCCGCGTCTTAAAAAAGGCAGTTGCTTAAAAGTGGCTAAATCAGACTATAGTGTTTCATCCATCCATTCATTTATTTATTTTAATCTTTGAGAAAACTTATTTTTATTTAAAAAAAACCAAACGAAACATAATGAGCAACTTGGAAAAAAATGTCTACAAACTGCTAAAAAAATAGTAAAAGGTGACAAAAATAAGCTGTGCTGTATTATTGGATATTACCAAAAAATAACAGAAAAATGTCCAGAAAACTACATTTATACAGTAATTCTCTTAATTATATATTTAAATTATGTTACAAGAAAAAGAAAAAAAGGCACTTTCTTGGGGTCTTTTTTTTTTTTTTTTTTTTTGGTATTTTACTTTTCGTTTCTCATTTCCAGCAATTTTCTTGTAGCTTTTTACTAATTTTTTGCAAATGTTTGGGCTATTTCTTGTAAATTTAAAAGGTTAAATGACCTAATCGAGTTATAACTGTAGCTCCCCTAAACAGTGCATGGAGACATACTCAGTCGAGCGAAGTTTGCAGCCGCCGTTTTGACTCTCGTTTGTCCCGCGTAGGTGCGTCACGGCTGCGACGCGACGTGTTGGAGCTCGGGGCCGTCCGGCTGCCAGCAGACCCTCCTGCACAGAGCTGTGGATGAGAATAACGAGGTCTCTGCCTGCTTCCTCATCCGCAGGTACGTTAACCCTCTCACCACCAGCGTTTTGGGGAGCCCTGATCCCAGCTGTGAATGTTGTGCCAAAAATCTTAATCACAATTATTTTGGTCAATTTTGAAATCACGATTATTCACCACGGTTACTCATTGACTTTGTAAACATGCTGCATTTATATATGCATCATAATTTCCCTTCATACTTTTCACATTGAGTTTCTTTTTAAGTCCTTAATTTAATTCCTAGCCGACGTCTTGCCTCCTCTGTGTGTGTGTGTGTGTGTGTGTGTGTGTGTGTGTGTGTGTGTGTGTGTGTGCTCCCTCTGTGTGTGTGTGTGTGTGTGTGTGTGTGTGTGTGTGTGTGTGTGTGTGTGTGTGTGTGTGTGTGTGTGTAGTGGTTGTGATGTGAACAGCAGCAGACGGCCGGGCCCAAACGGAGAAGGAGACGAAGAAGCCCGAGATGGACAGTCGCCCCTCCACCTGGCGGGCAGCTGGGGTCTGGAGGAGGTGGTGCAGTGCCTTCTAGAGTTTGGAGCGAATGTTAATGCGCAGGTCAGTCCTGAGGGGGGGCGACTTTAGTGTTATAGGACTTATGTGCTTTTTCATTGCGGCTGCAGTTAACATTAAATAACAGATCTCTCAGTGAGCTGTAAACCTGACGCTGTACACTTTGATTTTATTTTATTTTTGTCTTGATTTTCTGATTTTTTTTTCTTTTTCCCGATTTTATTTTATTTTTCTGATTTTATTTTCTTATTTCTTTTTACTTATTCATGTTTCATGATTCATCTATCTATTTTTTTTTTTATTTTTCCTGGTTTTCTTTTTTTTGATTTTTTCTTTTCTTTTTCCAGATTTTTTTGTGATTTTTCTTTTCTTATTATGATTTTCTTATTGCCTTTTCTTTTTCCAGTATTTTTTTGTCCTTATTTGATTTTCCTTTGCTGATTGTGTTTTCTTTTGAGAAACTGTTTTGTTTTTCCAATTTGCTTTTCCATTTTTTGATTTTTTAAAAAAATTTTAAAAATTATTTTTTCTTGATTTTTCTTTTTGAATTCCTTTTTGTGCATTTTTATTTTGTTTTTCTTTTGATTATTTTTTTCCTATTTTTCTTCATTTTTAATACATATTTAGTTCACACTGTGCGAGGAAGCCTGATATTCAGGATTTTTTTGAAGAAAAAAAAAATGTTTTTGAAGCGTTGTTTCCGTTGTCTGTCCGTGTCTGTCAGGATGCAGAGGGCAGAGCTCCCATCCACGCTGCCATTAGCAACCAGCACAACGTCATCATCCAGCTCCTCATTTCCCATCCGGACATTCGTCTCAACATTCGCGACCGTCAAGGAATGACGCCCTTCGCCTGCGCCATGACGCACAAGAACAACAAGGCGGCAGAGGCGATCCTGAAGAGGGAGCCGGGAGCTGCTGAGCAGGTAGAGCCGACCGAAAAGCGCCGCTTTGTCTCTCTGCAGGAAGATTAAAGACGTTTACTCAGTTACTAATGTCTCTCTCTGTCTGTCTGTGCAGGTGGACAACAAAGGACGTAACTTCCTCCACGTGGCGGTGCAGAATTCAGACATTGAAAGCGTCCTGTTCCTCATCAGCGTCCAAGCTAACGTGAACTCCAGAGTTCAGGATGCCGCCAAACTCACCCCGCTGCACCTGGCGGTCCAGGCCGGATCCGAGATCATCGTCCGCAACCTGGTACGAACGCGACGCCGTCCCCGCCCGCTTTTTGGTTTTTATTAGCCTCCATTTAAACATGTATGTTCAGAACCGGCCGTTGATTTGTCAGCTTTTACCGAAATCCTCTCACAGAAATAACGGTCGACCGATATTGTTTTTTTTCAGGGCTGATACCGATACCCATAATCAATATTTGGAGCCGATATGCATTTACAATAACAATGAAAATATTCCTGTCAATATGTAGAGTTTTAAATATAACAAACTCCAACATAAAACTTTATTTAAATGCTTTTAGCAAATGTTTAATCAAACTAAAACATTCGACATCATGTACAGCAACTTCTCAAAATCTTTTTTTATGAAGTCAAGTGAAAATTTAAGTAAAAATGAAAAAATAAAAATAGCTAAGGTTTCACAAAGTAAAAGTTCCTCCCATGCTGACGCTTTCTTTGCAAATTTTATTTAATTAATTTTATCGTCGATAATTAAAATAAAACCTCAATACAGATAATCAGCAAAATACCAAATATTGCCCTAAATAATCATCCAGGCCGATAATCTGTCGACTCGAACATAGAAACAACTTCACTGTCAATAAATGTTGACACAAAATAAACTAAATATAATGATACAGAACATCAGGCACTTAAAGAAAAAAAAGAGTGAACTGATTATTTTGGGGATACCAAACTGTAACTTTTTCGAATCGCCTCAAAGACCACCGCCTGCAAGCGTAGAAAGGAGTTTTTTCATACTTGATGTGTTTCCGTAATTTGTATTCGCAATTTCAATTTGTGCAATTTCTCATAATAACTTTATTTATAGAGCACATTTTAAAACGGGGCTTACAAAGTGCTTAACAATAAAAACAACAAAACACAAAAATCAATCCAACACACAAGATAAAAACACAGTAGAATAATTTAAAAATAATTTAAAAATCAGCGTCAGCATCAATTAAGAAAAGCCAAATGATAAAAGTGAGTCTTGGGAGCAGATTTAAAAGAGGACACTGAGTTTACTTGCCTGAGTTCTGCAGGTGATCGAAGGTGACGAGTCGGGTTTGAGGGTTAATGGGATCCCGCCTGCTGGTGCGGAGCGCAACGGCCTCCTTTCACACGTGATTATGAGTCAGTGCGGCAAAAAAATACCCCAAAGATGGCGGCTGGTTACAGTCAGTGAAACACATACAGCGAGGCTGCCCCGCCCACACCACTCAACTGCGTCTGTTTGCTTTTTTATTTAAAGTTTATTCAAATTTAACGTCTCCACATTGAGCCAAATTTAAAAAGGCACATCCTCAGGTCCCCAGCGACACACTCGCTGAGTGCGACGTAGATTTTTCCAAACGGTTGTCGAGATATAACGAGGACAAACAGGCAGACAGAGGTGTGAGCTGCAGTGGCGATGTTAATGAAAGAGCGATGCAGCTGATTTTGGGTGTTGCTGCTTCCAGCTGCTCGCCGGAGCCAAAGTAAACGAGCTGACCAAACACAGACAGACAGCGCTGCATCTGGCCGCCCAGCAGGACCTGGCCACCATTTGTTCTGTGCTGCTGGAGAACGGAGTCGACTTCGCTGCTGAGGACGAGAACGGCAACAATGGTACCGACTCCCGCTCTTCATTACAATGCTTCAGTTTCTGTGTAATCTGAACGTGGTGGACGTGTTTATGTTTTCCCACGTCAGAGACGCGCTCCGAAACATCGGAAAAAAAGCTTTATTAAAGTGCTTCTCTCAGCCAAAAATGTGACCCCCCTGAATCATGTGATGAGGGGAAACGTCAGGGATGCAATATATTTTAAAAAGTACTAAAAATGTATAGATAAAAAAATAAAACATTTGGTGAGGAATACCATAAATTAGGCTTTAAAGCAATGAAGAAAAATGTATAATTTGTTTGATTTCTGTTACTTATATCTGTGTCTGAGCAAACATGATTTGGGACTCGGTAGTTTCACCTGATTGTGCTGAAATTAGAGTCATATTTTACATTAAATGAATCCTGCGTGCTTATCGTTCTGCTCTGTGGCAGAAAAGGGTTAATCGTGTTAGACAGAAGTGAAAGCCCATTTTTACACACACAACCTTTATTTAAGGAGGGAGACTTTCATTTTCAATGATGCCGAGCGGGAATAAAGACAAAACATCCAACAAGCAAACAGATGACAGTTTAAAAGAGACAGAATCAAACAAAAAAACTAACCATGATATTTAAATTTAAACAGCTAAAAACAGAAAAACAGAAAAAAAACATGGTAAGGTTTAGAATTATAATAAAAAACATCAACAGTTAAAACAAGATCTGAAATAAGACATTTGAATGATGGGAGAGAGTCCACGTTTAAGTTTTTTTGCAGATTATTTCATGAATAAGGTGAACTGTAAGAGAACGACATTTTTCCAAGTTCATTTCTAAATTTGGAGAACGTCGAGTAACGAGATATTCTGCGACCCAGCACCCAGATTATGTGACTTCAGAGTTAAGAAGGATGAATTATAGTGAGGAGGCATCTGTTTCAAAGCTTTTTAGATGATTTTAGTCGCCGACCTTCAGCTAAAGATGTCGGTAGATGCTGTACGGATCACCGGATACGAACCTCAGAGCTGAATGATGCATCCGGTGACTTTAACGTACAGGCAGCAGCTTTTCCGTAAATGACGGCCCCATAATCTAAAACAGATCAAAAAACAGATTTGACTTTTCTTTTTCTATATAAAAAGGAGAAAAAAAATGTTTATTCCTGTATAAAATTTACAGTTACAGTTCTCAGTTTGTTAGCGCGGACGTCAGTCTGATTCATTTTATCGTCAATCCTGATACCAAAATATGTGTGTATCATGGGGACTCAAATGGCACCGAATGATAGGGACGACCCAGTTATCAATAAAAAAAGTCAAAAAAGACAAAAGTCAGCTCAGCTCAGAGTTCAGGTTGTGTCTCAGTCCCTTTGTGGTTTTTGAATCTGAACAGTGTGCTGAGTTACCTGCTGTGTAGCTGATTCTTCATCCCCAACATCAATAACATTTTGTCCTTCTCGTTGTGTCCTCCTGGTCGTGTCCTCCTCCTGGTCGTGTCCTCCTCCTGGTCGTGTCCTCCTCCTGGTTGTGTCCTCCTCCTGGTCGTGTCCTCCTGGTCGTGTCCTCAGCTCTGCACCTGGCTGTGATGCAGGGCCGCCTTAACAATGTCAGAACTCTTCTCACAGAGTCCAACATCGACGCTGAAGCCTTCAATCTCAGGTTTGTTTGCAGCAGCAACATTAGAAGCTTCTTAAGCTCACTTCAGACCAAAGATTCACCACGAGACAAGTTCAGACGCGCAGCTACTACAAAGCGCCGGTCCGTGACGTTCATACAAGTACGACTGGACGGGACAACTCTGCTCCTCCGCTCTGATTTTCAGTTTTTCAGGTTTATTTTGTGGCTGAATATAATGTGTAGCTTCTTAAATTAGAGTGGGGACAGTGATAGTGAGATACTTGCCACAGCTGCATCTGTACAAGTGAAGAAACAGTGGGATGTGTATTGAATATGCCACAGTAATCTATATATAATCTATAATCTATATAATATTTTCTTATGTGTGTTTGTTTTCTGGTTTTCTCTTTCCTGATTTTTTTTGTGATTTTCTTTTCTTTTTAAGAGATTTCTTTAATGAGACTGATTTTTTGTTTGTTTTATACTTTTCTCTTTACAGATTTTTTTTCTTAATTTTTATTTGTGTGATTTTCTTTTCTTTTTTAAGAGATTTATTTTGTTCCACTGATTCTTTTTCTTATTTTTTTGTTTGTTTTCTGGTTTTCTCTCTTCTGATTTTTCTTTCTTTTTCTTAATTTTCTTTTTTGTGATTTTCCAAATTTTCCAAAGTTTTTTTTTTCTCGAAATTTTTTGTGGGTTTTCTAGTTTTCCTGCTTGTGATGTTTTTGTTTCTTTTCTTTTTATTGTCTTTTTTTATTTTTTTTTTTTTTTGGTCCTGATTTTCTCCTCTTTTTCAGAGTTTTCTTTTCTTTTTACTGATTCTTATTTGATTTATCTACAAGCTGTTTGGTTGTAAAAACAGGTGATGTGCTTGATGTTGTAAAACCAGCCACCTGTGATTTGACCCGCCCTCTCACAGGTGACACCATCAGCCAGTTCACGCCGCTGCAGCTTTTCTCTGCAGCTAACCTTCAGATCTGACTGTAATGTCTCCTGTTGATCTCATTCTGCTGCTCAGGGGTCAGTCACCGATGCACGTACTCGGCCATTATGGAAAAGAGAAACGCCGCCGCCATTTTTGAGTTGTTCCTGGAGTGCATGCCTGAATACCCTTTGGACAAACCCGACAATGAGGGGAACACAGGTACGGCAGCCCGTTAACGGCACACGTTAGCGGTCCTCTCGTGACAGAGCCACTGTGTCATCGACGCGTCATGTGACCTGTGTGTCGTTGCAGTTCTGCTCCTGGCTTACATGAAAGGAAACGCAAACCTGTGCCGCGCCATCGTGAGGGCCGGGGCTCGACTGGGCATCAACAACAATCAGGGCATCAACATTTTCAACTACCAAGTTGCAACCAAAACAGTTGCTCTTCCGCCTTCTAGGTGAGTTTTCACACTTTGTTACCAGATATTTCCCCTCAGGAACCGTTTAATGCATTTAATGCACTTTTTATTTTTGATGACTGTGTGTGTGTTGATGCATGTGTCCTAAATGTAGTCCAGATTGTGTATTTGAGTGTAATCAGTGAATTTGCAGCTCAGCTCCTACAATAAGTCTAAAATACACTGTGGAAACTAAATAGTTACATTCAGACTGTTCAGGTCAAAAAATGCTCCGTTGGTCAAAAAAAAGAAAAAAAAAATTGAAAAAAATCCTACAGTTGAGAGAAAAAAGACAACAGCCAAAGAAACAACAATAAATAAATAAATAAATAAGAAAATAACCTTAAAAAGCATTTATTTTATGTACTTTATTATTTTATGTCTGTAACAGAAAATTAAATAAGATAAATTATTACATAAAATCTGTAAAAAATTAATATGATTATAAATATGGCTTTCTGAATGTTTTTTCCTTCCTTTCTGGGATAATTTTGCCAATCCTCCCCTCTTAATTTAAAACTAATATTTGGGCAACTGTCTTTTCACATTTTACCAATTTCTTGCAGTCTGTGGAACAAGTTAGCTGGTGAAATCCATCTGAACGCAGCACAAAAAAGAAAACAATAGTCGATCCATGTTTCAGAGGGTTAAACCCCGTCGTGATTTTATTTTTTTTCTGTTTATCTGTTCAGATATGCTGTCCAAAGAGCCCCCTTGGTGTGATGGGTCCAACTGCTATGAATGTGTCGCCAAGTTTGGTGTTACTACACGGAAACATCACTGGTTAGTCTCTTCTTAAAATACTCTTTTTTTGATTTCACTCATGTTTTTATTTTGTGAGTTTTTCCTGATTAATCCGGCGTCTCCTCCTCGCCTGCAGCCGCCACTGTGGGCGCCTGTTGTGCCACAAGTGCTCTATAAAGGAAATCCCCATCATCAAGTTTGACCTGAACAAGCCGGTGAGGGTGTGCGACATCTGCTTCGATGTACTGACTCTGGGTGGGGTGTCGTAATGCCGCGGCCCGGGTCTCCTCCACCCTCGCGGTTCTTCGGGCGCACCAGGAGAAGGGACGTCAGTAGCAGGACAGTTATGGACCATCACCTTTATACTATTCCAGTCTAAGAAAAAAAAGCATTAATGTTCTAGAGGGACGTTTCAGATAGAGAGTGAGACATCGTCTTTTTGTTTTGGTCTTAAAGTGGATAGAGGACAGACGCGCTCCGGCTCCATGACGGCTGGACTCTTTGTTAATCAGTTTGTTTCAATTCAATGATTTAAATCAAATTCTCTGTTGGGATATTTCACCGTCAGCAGCCTTTATGCTCTGACCAAAGACAGAAATTCATTGCTCTGCTTTTGAACAAAAGCAGAGCAAACGTGTTTAAGAGCCCCAAAATCACTAAATCTCTGTAATCTTTCCCTCTTCTGTCACCCCGACTCGGACCGGATCCAGCAGGACAGACGAGGAGGATTTAAAGGGAAAGCAACTTTTGTTCTAACAAACGAGCATCGAACCTGTTAGATCCAAAAATAAAACGCTGACTACGTTTACATGCACACAAAAAAAGACAATAATCCTGCTAAGCTGTTTACACGGCGAATGGAAACAAATATTCCACTAAAACTCCTGTTTACATGCAGACGTGCACAGCGAGCGGGCAAAACTTTATTTATTCAGGTGGGAGCGCAATGTGCTGCATAAAGTGCGAGGCACAAAACAAAGCCAGCATCTGAGCATAAAAACAAATCAAATCATTAAAATTAAAACAAAGAACTTAAAAAGATTAAAAAAGGCGTGTCAGAACTGACGGAAAATTATTAAATAAAATAATATTAAAGTATAACATTTAAAGTGGATAATACATCTAAATTAAAATAAATAAATAACTAAAAAATAGAATAAAGTAAGAAAATGATTAATTTTTTTGTTAAACCAAAAAAAGACCAAATGATAGATTAACCAATAAACCAGTAAAATTACCATACTTTGATTAATGTTAACATGTTGTTTATCATGTCAAAACATGGAAGTAGAACAACTTGCATTTTTGCATAAAAATTGTTTTTTATTTTTATTTATTTTTTTACAGTTTAGATGTTTTTTTTTGTTTTGTTTTTTTTTTACAGATTTTTTGTTTCTTTTCTACGTGCATTTCTACTAGACTTCATACCTTCCTGAAATTTCACCTGGATATACAGTTTATGACGGTATATGTATGCTGTGCGGCCGTCAGCTTTTCAGACTAATAAATACACAATAAAAACCAACAAAATGTTCAGAAAAGTAAATATTCTCACACCTATTTTCCTTGTTAAACAGAGAAATACAACTGCGCTCCTTCTGAATTCAACTCTCTCTCGGTCACAGAAGACTGACGACGCTTAACTGCCTCATTAACTCGTCAAAAAACATTTCATCAAACTCAACAGAAACAAAACTAGCCTGAAATGCTTGGTTACTCTTGTTAGCAATCTAGTTAGTAAGTCCACTGTTCCAACAATCACCAGTTCGGTCCGAATAAATCCTTAATTCACTGAGTTGGATGTAAAAACATGCCGTTATTTCCCACACGGTCTCTCTGCCTGCTGGCCGCCGGCTGTTTACAGTCCTGTAACATCTCCCTCCACCACCAGGTGTCGCTGTGTCGTCAGCTCAGCTTCAGCTCACCCAAGCCTCCAGGAAAAGCACCGCGCTCTGATGCAAATTTGACATAGTGGTGAAAAATGAATAACTCCGTCCAGGTCCGTCACGTGATGCCCACGGACCCTAAAAGACTGACTTACATCGGGAAAAAGACGTCTGTAAATCAGTGTCAAAACCCCCGCGAGATGTCTCATTTTACTATTTAGATTTAGGTCAAACAGTTTGATAACATTTAGAAAACCTAAAAGAGCCGTAACATGAGATTTTTAAGACCCCGCACTCAAGCTAGCAAAGCGCACATCCATGGTGGGGAGCTCAGACTGTATAAAGATGGACGACTCGCCCCCCCTTCCCCTGACTACGCTGAAGGGCGGCTAAAATATCCGAGATACGGGCATTGCCATTGTGTGAGGATGACGTCATTAGAGCCGGAGTCTGTGCGGTAGCGAAACACCCGTCTGACCAATCATGAGCAGCTCCATTAAACGCGAGCGCACAAATTGGCTGTCACGGTTGTCAATCATGGCGGAAAACCCCCCTTTTGTTTAACTTATTAACTCATTAAAACCAAACTTATGAAAACAAACACTTGAACAAACATCAGGGGGATGAGAACGCCTTCAGTGACAGAAACCATCTTTGGGGAAAATTTCTTTGGCATGTACTTTGAGTTTTTAGTTTGTCCCATTCACTAACATGGAGGGGCGGGCTTTATGACCTATACTGCAGACAGACACCAGGGGGCGATACAGGTCGAAAAGTTAACGGAGCTGTCATGTCGTCCACCCTTATATACAGTCTGTGGTATCCATGACAACGCACAGAGATGTCCGGAAACAGACGAGAGGCCGTGTGTACAAAAAACTAAAAAACAGTAGAGACGCATTTTATAAATAATGCTGCTAAAATCAGAAAATGTAAAATTGGGAATATTTAATGGCTGCTTATATGACCGGCATCCGATTCAGAATATTGTCAGATATGTGCATGTAACCGTAGCCACGGACCATGTTTCACTTAACTGTAGGAGGTGAATGACGGCACATCTGGAAGAGGATGGAATTTTTCATGATTTTTTTTATTTCATTTTTTCAACGGAATCCCAAAATGGTCAAGATTCAAACATTTTATTAGTATTGTTTTCTCGAGATTATCTCAAAACAGAAAAAGAGCCCCTGAATGTACGGCGTTCACCGAGGAGCTTCTCACTGTAGCACGCGTCCTGGCTGATCCGGTCACAGCGCTACACACAAGTTTTAACAACAACCGAGACACGTTGTGATTCGATCAGTCAAACCGCTCGCTCTCTCTGACGGGGACATCGGTGTGGGACGTGATGGTTGTTTCGATGAAAACGTGGTAAAACCTTTATCATGTTATATTGAGTTGGACACAGTGTTGCTTGATCATTCTGAAAACATTGTGAAAACGTTTATCGTATAGACGGATCTGCAAAAACACCTGAAAATGCTGCAGTTTGCATGCCAGGCCAGTAGTTGGCGGTAATGACACACCATAGGTGAAGACCACACGCCCGCATATGAAGGCGTTCTGTGAAGGGATGACGTATTTTTGTAGTTAGCGTCGCACTGGTTCCCTCGTCAAAAACCTTCTGGGATTTTCGATTATCGCCAAAAATAATCCCTGTGACGAACACAAGTTTATTATACTTACAGGTTTGTTCAGCATGATAATCTTCACGTGAACTCGCCACAAGCAAAAAGCTGTAAGCTGGCTGTACAAAAAACATGGTGGTCGCACGACCTAAACGGCACGACCCCGAATCTTCAACCGTTCAAAAAGTTCAAAAATTGGATTTATATATTTTATGTTGCAGAACAAAACGTGTAATTATCTTTAGCCTGCGTTAACCACAGACCTTATTTAAGACATTGTACCAAAAAACCCAGAGACTTAGAGACGAGGGAACTGCAAAAATGCAAACGTACTTCTGTATTTTAGGACTCATAACTTAACCGCTCGATCTGCAAACAAGAAGATGATGGCGAATGCGTGCACGAGAACGGACGGCGTTAATAACCTCAGCAGAGTCAGCAGCACAAACGCAGCTCGGCAGTCCACCGTTGTTACTGTTGTCCTCCTATTCGAGCGCAGCTGTTTGTCTGACGTGTGAAGTGCGGCTGTGACGTCACCGTTCTCGCGGGATCATCGCCAGTTTACACGGCGACAGAAGGGGGCGGCGTTTTCAAAAAGATTACACTCTGGAATCAAATTTGGCGTTTTTGGCCCCCAAAACGCTGTTGTCGTGTTAATTAAAGGCCAAACTGCAACAAAAGTTTAATGTTTCATGCAAAAACCGTCGACCTGTAAACGGCCCTTTGACCCTCTGGCGTGAGTGAAACGGGACGTAAAGAAAATCCGAACACGTGGTCAGCTGCTTGATAAACGCAGGTGTGAACAGCGACGTGTGTCGGGTGTCTCCTCGTGTTCGAATCACCAAAATGTACATTCAACCCCAAAACTGTTTGGCCCCAAAACAGCTTTTGCTGCACAGAACGCAAAACTTCCTGCAGTGATTTAGGCCTAAAAATCGCCGACGCTTCAGTATCGCGATACCTTGAGAATGAAAAGATTTGCTCTTTCTCCAGATCTTGGGGAAACTATCTTGGAAAAATATTTATTTTGAGATAATAACACAAATCTTACAAGAAAAAAAATCAATAAAATCATCACAAAAAAACGGAGGAAATAAAAATGAATTATTTTGCAATATTAAGTCATTATTTTTATATTTAAAGTCAATATTTTGAGAAAGATTATGTTGAGAGCTTTTAGGTCATTTTGAGATATGTCATTATTTCAAGATACTATGTCTTTATTTCGAGATACTTTGACATTATTTGGAGATATTAAGTCATTTTTTCAGGATACTAAGTCAGTTTTGGGAGATATGAAGTCATTATTTTAGCCTGAAATAATACTAATATAATAATACTACTAAAGTTTTGAAAGATTTGTTTTTCTTTCTTGAGATCTTGAGAAAATTATCTTCAAAAAATATTTATTTGATATTATAACACAAATCTTGAGAAAAAAAAGTTAAATAAACCGCAAGAAAACGGAGCAGATAAAATGTTTGAATTCATGGCCGTTTTAGGCTTCCGTATTTTTTCTCCATGTTTGGTTCATCGTGTGCATGCATCAGCTACGTTACATGAAATACTTTTTAAAAAGTTGGGAAAATTTGACCTGAGAAAGCTTATTTTATCCCGAGAGCAGTATCAAAAAACAGTTCTCCGAACAATCTTCCTCCTCGGTTACAGAAATGCCTATTTTACGCGTATGCATGTCATTTGATTTTTTGTCTCGTCATAATCATAAATCATCAAAATCCGAATGATTACATTCCATTTTTTTGGTTTCTTATTTGCCATGTTGAGGTCCTCGGAGTAAAGTCCCCACAATGTTGCCTCGAGTCAAGTCGTCGTCTTGACCCCGTCACGTTTAACGCTTCTTGATTTCTCAGCCTAACAGGTGCACTTTATCAAGATCACATGACATTTCAGGCGGTCGGGGAGAACGTGGAGCGGCGGGACGGCCGAGTAGCGGGGCCTCTTTAAGTATTGTTAAATTGTACAGATAAATGTGTGATATTTTTGACCACTACAACTGTTTTGTACTTAAAATGCAGTTTGTGCTTGTCATTGTGACAAACCTAAATCTTGCCTCTGTTAATCTTTTATGCACATTGTTTAATCTTTTATGCACATTATATTGTATCTGTATGCTCAGATATCTAGCCTGTCTCTTCCTGGTGTATCCTTTTAGAGAAAGGGAGGACAACTTTACATAAAGGTCATCAAAAACTTTGACTTTTCTTCATTTTTCCTCTTTATTGTGAAAAAAAAGTTATATTTATGGAAGCCCATATTTGCCAATATAATGAAAAAAAAATCCTGTAAGTCATTATGATGAGAAACTTTCTCGAAATATTAATATCTCAAAATAATGAGAGACTGCATCAGTATTTTGACTTTAATTAAGTTGCATAAATTAGCTCAACAAAGTCCTGCAAACTTTGAAAAAGCTTTTATTTTGCAATACTGAGTCATTATTTTTAAGTCATTATTTTGAGAAACGTTATTATGTTGAAAAATGTTCTCAATATTTTGAGATACAGGGTAATTATTTTGAGATATTGTGTTTTGTTGAGATAATTATTCTAAAGATACTTTGTCATTATTTAGAGATACTAAATTGTTAATCTAAGCTACTAACTCATTATTTTCAGATACTACGTCATTATTCGAATAAATTAGGTCTTTATTTTCAAATACCAAGTCAATATTTCCAAATACCAAGTCTTTAATTTGTGAGATTAAGTAATTATTTTTAGATAATAAGTCAATTTCCCCACTGTGGGACAAATAAAAGATTATCTTATTTTAGGATTATCTTATTATTTGGATATAATGAGTAATTGTTTCAGATACTAAGTTATAATTTGAAAATAGTAAATCATTATTTGGAGATTACAAGTCATTATTGTAAGATACTAAAAAACATTCTGAGATACCAAGTCATTCGAGGATATTAAGTCATTATTTCAGGATGCTGGTAATTATTTTGAAATTTTAACTCATTGTTTTCAGTTTTCAAGACAGTTTATCTTCATTTTGATACACTGTCATTTAGAGATCGATGTCATTTTGAGATTGTATGTCACTATTTTGAGATGCAATGTCTTAATTTTTGAAATACTAAGTCATTACATTAAGATACTAACTCATTGTTGAGGTAAGTCATTATTCACATACAGTAAGTCATTATGAGATACTAAGTCATTATTAGGAGATATTAAGTCACAATTCTAAAATACAAAGTCATTATTTAACAATACTAACGCAATATTGTTGAGGTATGTCTTTATTCAGACATTATAAGACATTATTATGAGATACTAAGTCATTATTTACAGATACTAAGTCTTTATTATGAGATACTAAGTCATTATATTGAGATATTAAGTCACAATTTTGAAATACTAAGTCATTTAAAAATACTAACTCATTGTTAAGCGAAGTCTTTATTCAGACATGGTGAGTCATTACTCACTGATACTAAGTCATTATTCACAGATACTTAGTCATTATTATGAGATACTTATTCTTTATTATGAGATACTAAGTCATTATTATGAGATGTTAATTCATTATTATAAAATTAAAGGCTATTTTTTTTTTTTAGTTTAATAAAATTTTCCAATTACATGCGGGAGTATCAAATTTGAAAATTGACTGTGACGTCTTTAGTTGACCGGAAACGTTATTAAGGAAAAACAAAAAAAACCCTTATTAAACCTTGAATGCAGTGTTAATTTTTTAAATTTTCTGCTGCTAAAAAAGTAAATTTTGTTTATTTATATGAAGGGTTAAAAAATAATTATAAAATTATATATTATATTTAACTTAATTTTTTCCCTTATTTGTTTTTCAGAGCTGTTAAGTGTGATTTACATGAAATATAAATATTTATTTGCAAGATAACAAAAACAATATTTTTTTTTTATTATTATGACTCAAATTGAAAACATTATTTAAGTCCACAGGATATTTTTGAGAAATTTAACATTGAAATTTTTTAAGAACGAGAAGATAAAATTTAAAATTTAAATGTGAAACTTAAGAAAAAAAACTGACAAAATATTTTATTTCAATTTGATTTCTTCTAATTTTATGCCTTTTAAAAATCATTTTCAGTTATACTTATTTACACACATTTTTTAATTGTTTTTATATTTAAAAATACAGTGCTGATATAAAAACCAAAGATCACTTTTTGCTCCATCATAAGTCGATCCTTAAAACAGAAAATTTGTCTAATTTAAAAATCTTGATAGGACATTGCTTCAAGTCAGGCTTTCAGGCATTATGCTTTTCTGTGAATTTAGAAGCAGCTGATTTTAAGATTTTTATTTTGACAGGCTCTTATCAAGTGATTTTTTAGTTTTTTTTTCAAAGACCTGAATTTTTAAAATTTAGATTCACATAAATCCGTGCCTGTAATGCGTCCAGGGCAACACCTGAGAGTGTGATTTCATAAATCTTTAACTGTTGAATTAAACATCAAACTGTTGTTTTTGCTGTGATTTTATGTAGATATGTAGTTACATCAGCATGAAAACAAAGCATTTCAGGATGATTAACTTGTAATTTCAAACCATAGGATGTTTAGGCTGGATTCGAGCAGAATCTTTTTGTATTCATTTTTGGGAAATAATTTGGCGTCATGAAGAAATTGGTAGCTTTTTCTTTTTTTTAGTTTGTTCGTGATTATATTCACTGAGGATAGTTTTTTTCCATTTGTGATTGGCTCTTCTTGATAAGTGTTCGCTTTTTTTGAGCGGCACTGAAAAATGCGGCAACAAAGGACAAGCTGTTCTGCAAAAGATCGGGACAGTTTTTTTGCAATGGGGGACTTCAGATGTTTTAAAATACCATTTTCATGTTAGGAAGGAAGGTTTCAAATTTTATGAATGAACTCTCCAACAGGTGTGGGACGATTTCATCACGAGGCGTGAAATACTGTTTAATGTGGACTGAGATTTCAAATTTTTTGCAAGGAATACATTTGTATTTTGTGGCCCTAGCGGAAACGAGTTCAAATCTTAAAATTTTGACAAAAAAGAATTTATTCAGTCGAAAAACATTCAACAAGGAAATGACTTCCTCCAAGAAAAAAAACTAAACCGTTTTAGTCCCTGGAAAACCGTCCTCAAAATTTTTTAGATAATTGGCTCAGCATTTTTTTGGTTTGCGTTTTTTAAAATGTCACTTTTTCCACGATGACCCAAACTGCGCGTAAAACCGTATTTTTGATGAAAAACAGCATGTTTGTCAGTATAAGAAACAAGAACATTGGGAAAAAAGTTTTCTTTTTCATCTGCAGTTAAATGTCTTCACATAAAATATATATTCAATGAAAATCACAATACTATAATTGAATATTTTTCCATCAAAACTTCAGTTTTAACAGTTACTCAACTGTCTTAAAATCATCCCGTGCCTCATTCAGAGCCATCCCTCAAGCTCTTAAAATCATTTTTTCAGGTACCTTGGTTTGAATATTTGTAGGGCCAAAATCATTTTCTAAACAAAAAACAACACTGTGATTCAAAATATGTATTTAAAAATCAAATGTTTCTGACTGTTCTGATATTTAAATCATATTGACAATGAACATGCCAAAAATAAAAAACCTTCTCTAATTCGTGTAATGGCCCTAATATGCTGGATGGAAAAAGCTGCAGTTGATTAACAGCACTCATCCCATGATTTGCCTGTCCATGAGCAGATCAAAGTTTATGTTCAAACAATGTTTTAACTCACAATGTTACGAATTGTTTGGTCATGCTCACCTTCACTGGATTTGTTATAAGCCAAAACACTGGTTGTCTATGTTGAATGATATTCTTAGGTCTCTAAAACAAATTATTATTTCTTTGTTTGCAGATTGGTTGGTATAGTCTAAATTGGGACAAAACGTATTAATTTGACAATGATTCTGCACCCGAACTGTCAAAGAAAGTAATGTTTCCACCAACGGAAAAAGCCCCTCTGCTTTCTCATAAACAGCTCCCATGCATGGATCAAGATGTTCATGCCACTAATTATCTAAAGACAACAATAATCTGACTGCAACTGTAAACAAACAAAACAGAAATAATGATAAAAAATGTGAACAATTATTCAAATTGCTCTCAACAGTGTGTTTGTAACTGTAATTTTGATGCAGAACGTTGTTTTTGATAAAGGTTTTAAACGTCCAAAATGTATCTGGCCATTTGTTTACAAACAAGCACGAAAAAGTTTTACTGACAGGTGTTTGGTGCAGCTATCTGGTTTAATAGAAGTTCCTCTCTTATTCGCAATTTTGAACCTTTAATGGAGAGCCATGCTTCTGGGATCAGGTTTCATGTTAAATTATGAAGCTTTAAAATAAAGGCACGTCCATTGTGTGAATGTTTTGGATCGCTGCAAATCCCATAAGCAGCCACAGTTTTCATGTTTTCCCTTTTTCAGTTCAATGGATGCTCCTTTCCATCTTTACTCCCATTGAAAGTAATTTTTTTAATAGTTTTAACAATAGTTAAATTTCAAATACACGTTAAATGACAATAAACGTGTTTGCAAAAACTTTTTTGGAAAGTTGAAATGTAATTGAAAAAAATTTAGTTCGTGTTTAAAAATTTATATTTTTTGAGTGTTCATGTAAATGTATTTTAATTGGAGTAGGAAACATGAGAATTGTAACCTATCGATCAGACTGCGACAGTGAATTATTACCATTGTTTATTCCCAAAATTCTGTATACGAAATAAAACAATCGATAAAGGTTGTATTAAATAGATGCATTTTGGCTTGAATACATTTTCCAAATTTAGTAATTACCGTATTTTTGTAAACTGATCCTTTTTGTGTACAGTTTGTAGAATTTTTCATGAATGCAATTTTGGACGAACTGAATATTTGATACTGTCGTCATTTAAACCTTTGTCTCATGTGTCAAATTGTTTCTGCCTTGGAAATGTTGTAGCATTGTGTGTCATGTCTATTTTGAGCAATTTAATTAGAAATTTTGCGATGATTAAACTCAATTAAAAACAGTCTCGTAAAGTCAATGGAGACTCATGATTTTGTGTCAACCTAACGTGTCATTCGATGGACAAAAGCGCAGGAGGTGAAAACTTCAATTTTGGGTAAAAAATTTTATCAACAAATTGTGTCAGTTTGGAATTCTGTTCTTTAGGTACTGATTTTGCGCTGAAGTTGTAAATGTCTTTGTGTTACTGAAAAGTAGTGTCACAGAAGAGCTACAGCTGTCAGATTTCTGCAGTGAATGTGTCCTGAAGGTAAAAAGTGCGTCTGAAATCTTGATAGCTGAGTTCAAAATGTTTCATTTTGGTAGTGTTGTCTGTAGACACATTTTCTTGTGTTTGTGTGCATGTTAATTGTCTTACATTTATGTGTTTACCTCTGGACTTAGATTTTGTTTTGTGCTGAGGGACTTATCAACTGCACATCATTCTCTTTGTCCTGTCATTTTGAGATGTCACATTCTAGTGACATCTGAAACTGCATTTTTGCAAAAATCTTGAAATCTTTCATCTCTTGACAAATGCAAATGAAATCTGCAATATTAATCAGTACATTGGCTATCCAGTTTCTGACTGATTTTGCTCTGGTGATTTGCTGTGTTATCCGAATTTTGGCATTTTCATGTGGCTCGCAAGGAAATGATCTGTAGAAATGATCAGGTTTGGGATGTTTCTTAAAATCTAAAGAGCAAGTGCACATATCGTCTCTTGAGGCCACATTTACTTGTTTTTTTTGTCACACGCAAACAAGAGCCTCAAATTTCCTGTGTTAATTAAATTTTGCTTATTGTTCATGTCAATCAGTGTGGCCTGCTGCCAAGTGCCAAGTTTGCAGAAATATTGGTAGTGCCTTTAACATTATAAACTTTGTAAAATTAATTGATCTGCACTTCTGAGTTTAAAGGCAGTTTAAACTCATCCTCCTCCAAAATGCAGTTTATAGTTTACCTGTGTTGAAATTTGGTTTTTTAAAGTGGTCAAAAGAATTTACTTGCAGCAGTATGCTGTGGTCCAACTAAATGTCTGATTATCGTTCAGGACCAAAGAAATTTCTTTTCATTTCCTGCCAAAACAATCCAGTTTCCACTGCTGACATGTTAGCTGATTTAACTACACCCTGTAATATGTTACACTGAGAACTTAAACTCAGAACTGAGATTGTGTATTAGGTTTATTGTAATGCACTGTCAGGTGACATTTCAATGCACAAATGCTGAACTGCTTTATTGACAGTGCCAGTTTGGAAAAATCTGGCGGTTTTTAAATTACAGGGGTGTTTAAAAGCTAAGCAGCAATTTTTAACCACATTAAGAATTCACAAAAACCTGCACTTTTGGTACTCGAAGCTGCCTGCATTTCAAATTTTACATTAATATTTCAAACATTTAGTGAATTGTCACAAAACTTTCAACCAAACATCATAAAACACACCTGATAAAAGGGGAAACAGGTTCACATGAAAAAATCAAAATGTGTACGCTCTAGTCAAAACACGTGTGTAAGGACCTAAATCTATACAGTCAGTTTTGTGGAGCACTTGTAAACACAAATTATCAGATGTACTGTTGTTGCAATGGGGAAATGTGTTTTGTTTGGGTCGATAACATGTCCATGCATGAGATGGAATCATGTCCTTGAAAAACAATTGAGGAGAAAATGGCCGTTGCCTTTTTTTTTTTAGCGCCCTTATTTAGCAAAAACAGCAAACTGTAGCTGGACAAATTTTACTCTGTCCAAACTTAACATGTAACTGTTAAAACTTAAGTCATAATTAATTGCACACAGTCTGGTATTGGAAACTATGTCCTCCGTAAAATGCTTATTTAAACTGATCTTGAAAAGGTTATTCACTTTGGCGTTTGGAAAGACCCTTAGATGATTCACAATCTGTGTCTTGAATTAAAATAGTTTTTAAAAATTTGCTGATATTTCACAAAGCAAAAACTCAATTTGAACTCACAGTTAAATACATATTTAATTTCTTTAGGTCGCAACATAATGATTGAATAAAATGTTAAAAATTATTTTGAAATGACGTAGATTGCCCTTTCTTTATATGACAGCAAAATGCCGATGGACAGCCACCTGTGCATCTATTATGTATGCGGATAACTGCATTAGTGGGAACATTTAAGTGTATAGTTAGTTAATGTTATTATCTTAAGCTTTCAGGCAACATTATCACCCCTAAAAATACTATTGGTGAGAAATGAACGGGGAGGAGGAGAGGAAAAAATGACGTGTAAACGGTTATTGATTTTTCTGAACGGTTATGATTTGTTATCCGTGTACCCGTTTACACGTGTAGATGTTGACATCCCTAGTTTGAATGCAATTTTTCATAGCGTATTTTGATACTTTTACTCAAGTGAACTATCTGAATACTTGGCACGTCGGGACTTCAGGACACTTAGATTACTTTGGACCAGCACAATGGAGACATTTTGTGGTTTAATTGTTTAGTTTTTGAACATCTGCTTCCGTTGTTTGGGAGACGAGTGTAACGCCTCCAGCTGTCTTTTGTGGACTATAAAACTTCAAAGACAAAAAAACAATCAAAGGGCCTCTGATGCATCATGGGCATTTTGTGTACGCAGGCAAAAGAAGTCATCACTCCGTCTTTAACTGGATAGAAAAGCCTGTTGAGTTTCAAGGACTTCTTACAGAGGATTCAAATGTCCTTAAGAGGGATTTAGGAGCTTTATGTGTTTTTTCAACATCAAGTTGTGCCTGCTCATGCCTTATGCACATACTGTCCACCCCTCTGGTTGGCCCAGGTGTGCCACTAAACCCGAACCGAATTGTGACTCTGTGGGTGAAGGAACGACCCCCTTTTTTCTGTTTATCCCCTTGAGAATCGGGCCCACCGTCTGGGTTTTGTGGTCCAAAGTTCAAGTGGTGCTTGAGGAGGTGTGAGGAGTCAGTGAAGGATTTTGAGGGGGTACGTTGATATCTTTATACCAAATCTACCTGATTTCCATGTCTTCAGCATCGCGCGTGTCGATGAACTGTCGGAGCAGGTGAAGAAATCCTTCAGCCCAAGGACCTGAAAAGAGGAAGAAAGACGAGGTTTCTCTAACAGGTTTCTGCTGATGGAAGATCCCCCCTCCTCTGTCTGTCCTGTAGACTTGTTCAGACTCGTCGTCGTAATCTGTCTGCGCTGTGATGTTCATAAACTCCTGTCAGCGCTGAGCCCGAGGTCATAGAAACTTTCCACTGCCGACACACAGACAGACACAGACAGACAGGGAGAGGCTAACAAGTGCAGGAAAGATCCAGGAGAAAAGTCAGAGAGGACGTTCGACAGGACTTTTGATCATTTTAGGGGTTCCCAGAGGTGCTTGGGGTTCTCATTTATCACTGTTGCTTTGTTTCACAAACTTTGAGGATCCTTGAAGGGTTGTAGGAGTTACTTGAGTAACACAGTTGAGGGTTTCTTTTTTGGAATTTCAGGCTCTTTTGTCCGGTTTAAACATTTCTTTTGGAGATTTTGGGTTTAAGGGGTACTCAACAAAGATATGTCAGGAGGTTTTAAGTTTCCAGGAGTCCTTGATGTGTTCTTAAGGTTTATTAAAGATGTTGCAATATGTTTCAGGTCTTTTGAGCTTCTTTAAAGGGCTAAGGGCCCTTTTTTCCATGAGTGTTTGGTTCCAGCCATACTGAAGTGGTTTCCAGTGTTTCTCAAAAGAGCTTCAATGGTGACAGGTTTTTGAGTTCTATTAAAAGTTTCCAGGAGTTCTCAGATGGTTCCAGTATCGGGGTGGTTTCAGTGTTATCAGAGGGAGTTTCAGGTGATTAATGGGATACTTGAGCAGTTTGAAGGAGCTTTAAATGTCCTTGCACAGATACGAAAAGTTATTCAAGGAGTCCAAAGGGTCCTTGACGAAGTTGTGAGGGACCTTAAGGTGGGTCAATATGTTCTAACAGGCATTAAAGAATTAGACATTTAAAAAGTTTAAGCAATCCTTTTAAATGTTAAAGAGCAGGGATACGCAACCTGCTTTGCTCGGGGGCCACAAAATGATAGGAGGCAAGGGGCCAGTCACAGCAGCCCCATGCACATTTCTAGGATTTTAGGACATTTATGGGCTTTTAGGACCTTTCAAGGATTTTAAAATGTTTCTTGAATTGGAGGATGTTTTAAGAATTTTTTGGACATTTTTAGGATGTTAGGATGTTGATGTTGATGGTATTTTAGGACTTACCTACATTTTAGATGTTTCTGGAATTTTAGGAGAAAGACATAAGACATGAGTGGTTAAAGAGGTCCTGACCTGTGTCCTGATTGAAGGTTTAGCTCCATAAACCAGGTGAGCTGTCCTAATGCTCTCACCTGATGAGAAAAACAGTGTCTCAGCAGACGGGATTGTTGGGGGTTAAACTGGATCAGATGTGGTTTCTCTTTAACGAACTCAACAGGAGACATACGGGTTGTCCTCACTGAAGCTGTCAGGGTACCAGCATGACAAGCCGACCCCCAGCTCACCTGGAACGGCACCTCTAAAATATTTCCAGACGTCACTTCACTTTTAGATTTTCGTTATTTGTAAACCAGAAAATACTGAGGTGACATACCTGCTTACATTTCTTCAGGAAAATAAAGAGTTTAGAAAGTTCTTGAAATTAGAGGATTTCTATTGAATGCAGGTGAAATAATCTCCTTGGTTAGCTGTTCGTTTTCCGCTTGTTTCAAAGTTCATTCTGTCTCAGGTGTGTTTGCTGCAGGCCTCACACACACACACACACACACACTGCGTCTGAGTGTGTGTGTGTGTGTGTGTGTGTGTGTGTGTGTGTGTGTGACGTTATGCAAATGTGAGGCAGCCCGCCGTCAGCCTGGCAGTTAGCGGGACGACCACACACGCGCCGCAGCGCTCTGCCAGCAGCCTGCTGATGTGCCCTTGAGCAAGGCACCTCCCAGGAAGCTGACAGGTTTCATTCACAGAGGATTATTCACGTCCTGACGGCGGGAAGGAGAGCTGCTGACGGGACAAAACCATCAGTCAGTCCAAAACTTTAATGTCACTGATGATTTGCACACAGCGTTCATCACAAGAAAACAGCTTTTTATGTCTAAAAATAACTCATAATTATATAAATTGTTTTCTTTTTTCTTTTTTTGGCTCAATGCTTGCTGGAAAAACAGCGAAAGAAAAAAAAACATCCACATTTGGGGGATTAACCCTTTAAAACATGCGTCATTTTAGTTCAGTTCAGATCCTAAAAGCAGTTACCACCTTGGCAGGTACTGTTCTGCAAATTTCAAGTAATCAGTCAAAAAGAAAAAAAAAAATACCTTAAAATTAGTAAGCAAAAAAGAGGGCAGGGGGAGTAAAAAATACTAAATGAATATTTCTTATTGATATATTTTAAATCTTTTTAACTTTAGATTTCTGTTACAGAAAAAAAATACATATTTGAAATTTATTTCATCTTTTCTTTTTTTACTTACTGTCAGATAATTTTCATGTTGTCATTGTCATGTTTCAAGTTCTTTTTTAAAAATTTTTTTAACTAATTCTGTATACATTTTTGGGCCATGTCTTGTTAAGTTGCTCATTGCCTTCTTATGTTTTTGAAAGAAATCAAACCACTTTGATCAGGTTTTAAAGGGTTAAAAAGCTGCAGGAAACACAGCAATGACTCAATAAAACACACAGAGTGCTGATGTTTGCTGCTGTTGGACTGTGGTCTGCAGCTTGTGGTGGGAGAACCTTTTGGGAGATCTTTTAAACAGGTGCACATGCACTAATTTTCATGGCAAAGGTTCATAATAGATGTGCACATTGAGCAGGACACAGACAGGAGCCTCCACAGGGGGGCGCTGCAGAGAAACAGTGGAGGCAAAGATCCTGCAGGAGGCGAATCAGACTGAAAACTTCCTACTCCTTCATTACTCAGAAAACTGTCAACACGTGAAACACGTGTTTTCTCATTCTCTCTTATATCCAGAATAAACATTTATAAATACACTCATAAATCAGAGAAAAAGATGCTGCAGAACTTCAGGAGAAAGATCGTGTCTGTAACTCTCAGAGACCGTTTGTCTCATTTTAGTCTCTTTTCTTCTTCCTGTTGTGATAACTGTGTGTGTGTTGATGCATGTGTCCTAAATGTAGTCCAGATTGTGTATCTGAGTGTAATCAGTGAATTTGCAGCTCAGCTCCTACAATAAGTCTAAAATACACTGTGGAAACTAAATAGTTACATTCAGACTGTTCAGGTCCAAAAATGCTCCATTGAAACCCATTCAAACTGACATTTTTGATCCCACAGCCATCAGAGCAGAAAAACAGGACTTGTATTATTTCTGGGTGTCATTCTGGGCTTTTGACTCTGAATTTGTCATTTTGACTATTTTCCACCTGATGAGGTCATTTTGACCATATTTGGCATATGGAGGAAATACATGCTATTTCCACTCGGTGACCTGTCACAGTCAATGTAGCTGCTGATCACTGACATATCCCAGACTGTCAGCAGCTACACTCACACACTGACATATCCCAGACTGTCAGCAGCTACACTCACACACTGACATATCCCAGACTGTCAGCAGCTACACTCACACACTGAGGAGGAGGACACTCAACATCACTCACTATTTGTGTTTTTTCATCTAATAACAACGTGAAATCATGACAAAAATCTGTCATTTAAAGGGTTAAAACTTCTTAAAATGTGTGAGTATTTGATATTTATGATTAGGACTGATGTTATAAGAAAAAAACTCAATGAAAGTAGAAAATCAGATCAGTAATATTTTTTAGATACGAGTGTGAGTATTTGACACAGCGCAAAAAATAATAATGTATAAAATCAATGTTGTTGCTAGTTGCTGACTTATCCCAGACTGTGATAATTTTAAAAAATGTATGTAGCATATTGAAAATAATTAATTTTTGTTTTGTTGTTTTTTTTGTCTAAAAACATTCGGGCATCATGACAAAAACTTGCATGAAGTTATTTTTCACTTAAGTATTATTTGGATTTTTTGAAATTCACCAACAAAATCTTTATTTAAACTTTAATTTAAACTTTATTATATTTACTATATATTTGTTTTTATAGTGTTTTTTTCTCAATAACTAAACTAATCTTAATTTCTCGGTTCAAAAGGTTTGATGAGTTAATTTTTAAAAATGAAAACAAACTTTTTGTTTGTTGTTTTTTTGTTTATTCCGAACATTCAGCCGATATTTACACTATAAAAACATTCATCCTTTTTTTAACATTAAGAAAAAAAGATAAATACAAACATTCCCACGCTCTTTACAGCTCAGTGCGTTCAAACATCTGGAAACATCTGACAACATTTTACACTCAGCATCAGTGTTTCGTGTAAACGTTCTCCGTCACTGCTGGAGAACCAGCGGGTCGAGGGGCAGAGCCTCACAGAACCCCCCAGAGAACAGAGCCCCGCACTGGGCCTGAAGCTGCTGCAGCTGCTGGGCCTCCTGGAGCTCCGGCAGGAGACCGCACGCCGTCTGCAGGTCGGCGTAGAGCGGCGGCGAGCCGGCCTGAGGATCGGCGAAGGAGGAGAGGTGTGGGGGAGTCAACTGGGAGGAGGGGAGCAGAGGAGGAGGGGAGGAGTGATGGAGGGAGGAGGAGGAGCTGCAGGCGTCCCACTGTGGCACCACAGCGCCGGGCGAGTACGAGTATTCCTGAGGAGGAGGCGGCGGCGGCGGGGAGGCGTGATCCGACACCTGCATGTACAGTGAGGAGGAGGCGTGAGGAGGAAGAGGAGGGGGGAGGGAGGGACACAGGAAGCTGCTGACGCCGGGGGGAGCGTCCGAGAGAGCAGCGAGCTCTGTGCCGCCGCCGCCACTGCAGTGCATGCTGGGAATTTTAGGGCTGGGCTCTGATGAAGAGGAGGAGGAGGAGGAGGAGGAGGAGGAGGAGGAAGGTTTCTTGCCAGTTGTCATGTTGTCGGCCTTCCTCTTCCTTTTGCGGCGAAAGTTTCCGTTATCAAACATCTTCTCGCAGTTTGGGTCCAAAGTCCAGTAATTTCCTTTACCTGCAGAGAGGAGGAGGAGGAGGAGGAGGAACGTTAAAAAAAGGTGCAGCAACTATTTCTCTTCTCTGTCCGCCAGAAAACAACAGAAAAACATAATTCAGGAGTTTCGGGGCGACTTTAACATGAAATTCCACCAAACCAAACTCCCTCTAAAAAACGCTCATTTTTGAAACTTTATTTGTTGTGAGCTTTTAAATAAAAACTGGAGTTTTATTTCCTTTTCTTGTAGATTTTTGGGGGGGTTTTTTCCTCCAAATTTTTGGTGATTTTTTTTTTTTTCTTTTTTCAGTTTTTTTAGTTGAAAACATTAAAAAATAGACTTACTTTAAAAGAGAACAGTTAGTTTGGAAAGAATGTTTTCTTTAAAAAAAATTGAAATTTCTTCTTTTAATATATTAAGCAGTTTTTATAGAAAACTCAAAAATTTGGGCATTTTGGGCATCAGAAAATTGGTTTGTAAGTCATGTTTTCTTCAAAAATCGCCCAAATTACCTGAACATGTCATTGAGGACGCTGAAATTATGCTTGATTCTTCGGTAAAAACACGCTTTGAATTACGTTATTCTGGAAGGTGGTGTTTTTTCAAAATCTTTTCCACCAATCAGAACGTATCTCCTGTTATTGACGAGTGTGTTAACAAAATAAAAGCCCTGCCTTCAGTCGACTTCCTGACGTTGGACTCACCGGGGTCTTTGTCGTCGCGGGGAACTTTCCGGAAACAGTCGTTGAGCGACAGGTTGTGTCGGATGGAGTTCTGCCAGCCGGCCTTGTTGCGGCTGTAGAACGGGAAGTTGTCGGAGACGTACTGGTAGATCTGGCTGAGCGTCAGCCGCTGCTCGGGCGTGCTCTGTATCGCCATGGCGATGAGGGCGGAGTAGGAGTATGGCGGGCGGACCAGGCGCAGCATGTCATCCGTGGTGGACAGGGAGAACCAGGGACAGCCGGGGAGCAGGGGACGCTGGAGGCCGTAGAGGTGCGGGTAGAAGGCCGGGGGGATTCCCGCCGCAGGGATGGCGCCCGTGTCCGGGCTGCTGAAGCAGGCGAACGGGTCGCTGGAAGGCGGGAGCCAGGATGGCGCAGAGAAGCCGGGCTCAGGAGGAGCCGGCGGGCTGTACAGGCTGAAGTCGGACGGGTCGAGGCCCAGAGACGGGAGCTCCTGCTGGGAGCGTCCACACAGCGGGGGGGACAGACCGTGCTCCGGGATGAAGGACGCCATGCTGCTTTCTCTATCTGTCTGTCCGTCTTGTCTACCTAAACATCTGTCCTCCTGACGTCCTCCTGTGAGAGTGTGTGTGTTTGTAGAGGACACACAGCTGCACCTGTCCCCCTCTGCACACCTGCACAACTTATACTCTGCTGCCCCGCCCACCAACCAGCTGATTGGCTGCTGGCCTGCCACACACACACACACACACGCATTCTCATGCATGAGAGTGTGTGTGTGTGTGTGTGTGTGTGTGTGTGTGTGTGTGTGTGTGTTGGGGGTTGATTTGAATAAGAGCAGGTTGAATGTCTCCCTTCAGGCAGATAAGAGCCTGAGGATTTAATGCTGACTTATGTCACCACATGCACGCACACACACACACACACACACACACACACACACACACAGAGCTTGACAAATGAGCGATTGAGCCTCTTTTTACAGTTTTAGACGTTACAGCATCTCGTCTGCTGAAACTGTGATTCTGAAAACTGGAGATAAATCAAACAGTGAGTTTAAACTCCAGTCAACACGTCCTGCAGTCTGCGCGCGCGCGCGCGCACACACACACACACACACACACACACACACCGAGACTATGAGAGAACAAACATTTATTTATGACAAACATCCGGATAATTTATCTCTCCACGACATTCAGTGTGTCTTATTTCTGAGCAAACGTCTCTCACGGCGACATGGAGACGGTCGTCTGTACGTCGACGAGTTCACTGTGAACACGAGCGGCTCGCAGATGATTCGGATCACTTTTCATCCAATGTCCAAAAATTATCAGTAAAACAAAAAAATGTTAGTGAAATGTCCAAAAACATGAGACATAATATCGGCTTAAAGACAGGGTTCATGGAAAACCTGGAAAAGTCCTGAAAAGTCTTTTCAAGTTTTTTTTTTTTTTAAATCATGTAAATGTAACGAAAAACGACGTAACGAAGCTTTAATAAGCATCGACGTGTGACGGCGTTTTGGTCGTTTTTGTTTGTTCGTCACAAAAGTTTCGTCATTTTCTTCCTCTTCGTTTCTGCCCACAGATCTTTTTTTTCAGTCATACATCTTATAATGGCTGTTTTTGGTTTAGTTTTTATTTATTGCTGATTTTGAAAGAAAACATGCAGGTTTGAGGGAAAGTTTTCTTTATAAAAAAGGTATTTATTTCTTTTTGGGGGGGATTTTTTTTCTTAATTTGTTATTTAGTTTTCATAGATTGTTTTCTAAATTTGTAATTTTCTTTTTTTTGTTTACTTATTATCTTTTTTTTGGGTTTGGATTTTTTGGGCCGATTTTTATAGATTTTTTTTGTCTTTTTTATATTTATTTTTTTATATTTTGTTTGTTTAAAAAGGCATGTTTTCTTTAAAAAATCACCAAAAACTATTCATCACAGCTAAAAACTATAAAAACATAAATTATTGTTTGATTTTTTAAACATTTCTGCTGGTCCTGAAAACCATCATCGGTATGTAGTATGGCAGGGGAAAAATATTTTGGGTTCTTGAAAGGTCATGGAAAAGTTTTGAAATTTGGTCCATGAAAACGTGGTGAACTCTGCATATTTTTATTTTGTTATCGAAGCAGCATCTAAAGCATGAGAATCTGTGAGTGGTGGATTTAAAATGCGCCGCGTCGGAGCAGAGAAAGAGACGTGAGCGCAGCCTGACGGTCTGAACACAAACAGACTCTCAGACTTCAGCTGCTGTTTGAGGTGTCGCCCAAAACTATTGTTCTGAAAACGCCCCAAACACACAGTCAGCACGCCACATTCACATTAACAGCTCGACCCTCAGCGGGCACAACGCCGCACTCTGATGTAAATGTTCGCTCTCTCCGCCAACAAAGATGCTCCAAACGTGTCGATTATCATGAATTATTCCACAAACACAAAAACACGACGTCCGAACCGGTCCGACGGCTTCACCTGCTCCAACAAAACACCACATCCACTACAAACTGCAGCTCCGCTTCCTGACTCTGGAATCTGTAATTATCCAAAGAAACTTTTGTAAAATGTCCACAAAATATTAGAAAAATGACCAAAAAAAAGTAAAATGACTTAAAACAGAAAAAATACTAAAACGTCCTTAAATGTTCGTAAAATGACCAAAAAGAAAGGAAAAAACAATAAAATGTCCAAACATGTGTAAGTGAAACGTCCAAAATATCAGAATAAAGTCCAATTTTTTTTAGTACAGTGTCCAAAAAGGTTTTGTAAAATGTCAAAAACATTATCTGTAATATAAAATAAAAAGTATAAGTAAAATCTCCCAAAAAAAATCTGATGTCCACAAATATGAATTAAATGTCTCTTTTTGTTAAAAAAAAAAAAACTGTGCCAAATATATTTATGAAATGTCTAAAAAAAAATTTTAAAAAAGGAAAAACTCGAACCTCGAAAAAACCTCGAAAAATATTATCGTAATGTGTGACAAATATCAGTAGGATATTCCAAAAAATATATTTTTTCTCAATAATCTGAATCTAAAGCTGTCAGATAAATGTACAATATTTACCTCTGAGATGGTAAATACTACTACTTTACTGACAATACTGAAACATTGTGCTACTGTCATTTCTTCACATATTAGTATTTCATGAGTTCCTGAAGGTAAAATTACGATTTCTAAAAATTAAAAATACACAATTTTAAAGAGATCAAAAATAAAAATGTATTATTTTTTTCCTTCTTCAGTCCTGTGAAATCTGTCAGGAGCCGTTTAAGATGCACCGGGAGGACGAGGAGGACGAGGAGGACGAAGAGGACGAGGACTGGTTCCTGAAGAAACGCCAACAAGGTTTGACACAACGACACCGAGTACAACACTTACAGAGACATGTCCAAATATTGTTCAGAAACATTTACAATTTGAAATACAATATACATATACATATAAGCAAAATAAACAAAATACTGTAGTTTAATGTCAAATAATAATATCAGGACAGTGTCCAAAACAGTGAGTGTAATGTCTGAAAAAGATGAATAAAATGTCAAAAAAAGATAGTAAGATGTCCAAAAGTGTCCCAAAAACTTTAAAATGTCCAAAATATTTTCTTAAATATCTGAAAAATATTTGTAAAGTATTAGTATATAGTATATTTTATCACCAAAATGTCCAAAAAACATGACTAAAATCTCCAAAGATAATATGTCTGAATGATGATATGTCTAATGTCTGAAAGCGGCGTGTAAAATATTTGTTGAATGTTGAAAATATATTTCTAAAATATCCAAAAATTATGAATAAAATCCCTGAAAAATAAAAGTAAATTGCCTACATATTTCCCAAATGTCCAAAAAAAATCCAATAAAAAAACTTTTGTACTTTTCTTCGATTTATATTTGGCTTGTTTGGCCTTTTTTTTAACCTTTTTTTATGATATTAATTCGTTTGAACTTGTTCTTTTTGAGGTTGTTTTGTTTCGTTTTTAAATTTTCTTTAAACTTCTTATCTCAAAATCACGAAGTCATCAGTGAAAAACTCTTCACCTTCATAAATCTGCGACTGACAGCAGACCGACTGTCAGTGAGTGAACTGAAGCAGAGACTTCTTATCTGTTCACCCTCACCTGTGTGTGTGTGTGTGTGTTTGTGTGTGAGTATGAGTCTGTGTGTGTGTGTGTGTGAGTGTGTTTGTGTGTGTGTGAGAGTCTGTGTGTGTGTGTGTGTGTGTGGTGTGTGAGAGTCTGTGTGTGTGTATGTGTGAGAGTCTGTGTGTGTGTGCGTGTGTGTGAGAGTGTGTGTGTGCATGTGTGTGTGTGTGTGTGTGAGTGTGTGCATGTGTGTGTGTGTGTGTGGTGTGTGTGTGTGTGTGTGTGTGTGAGAGTCTGTGTGTGTGAGAGTCTGTGTGTGTGTGAGTGCGTGTGTGTATGTGCGTGTGTGTTTTTGTGTGTGAGTGTGTGTGCGTGTGTGCGTGTGTGTGTGTGTGTGCGTGTGAGTGTGTCATGACAGTTGGCGGTGGCAGCGGTAATCTTGGCCCCGCGGTGCCTTCGAGGACGGCGCAGACAAAACAACACACGCAGTCTGAACTCTAACTGACTGATGATGAGGATTACAGGCAGAAACGGGCTGATGGGAAAAGAGCGACAGAAAACTCTAAACTGTCAGAAACAGTTTCGATCAGCAGGCGGAGATTAACTACATAAACAACCCAGAATAACCAAATACAGCGTCGACTGCGGCTCCACCAATCATTTAACTGAAGCATCGATCACTCAACACGTGAAGACGAGCAGCTTCACACTGAGCACGCTCCAAAAAAAAGAAAAGCTCAGAATTTTACACCAGTTTTTAGGATCTTATCAGTGTTTGAAAACCTGCGGATCACCGAGGCTTTTTACTTTTAGTCTCCAGAAGGTGTCAGAGTCATAAAACAGCATCAAAATAGAGCTTGTTGATCAAAAAAAGAGGCAGAGGAGGATCCTCCACACCCCTGACAGAGGACACAGCTGAGACACTGATGTCCTCAAATCCTAAAAAAGGTCTTAAAATCCTGGAAAATCTTTAAAACATGCTTAAATCCAAGCGATGTCTGAAAATCCTAGAAATGTACTTAAAATCCTGGAAACATCTTAAAATCCTAGAGACGTCCTAATATCCTAAAAATTTCTTGATATCCAAGAAATGTCCTAAAATCCTAGAATTGTGCTAAAATCCTAAAAATGTTCTAAAATCAACAGTTCGACAACAAACCTGTGCGGCTGCAGACAGAACAAACATTCACTATTTCTAATATTTAAGATGTGAACTCTTCGCTGCTGCAGAGACGCAAAGACGCTGCTCGTGTTTTTATGTGTTTAATGAATCAGCTGAGAGACAAACTAAAATACAGTAAATTACAGTAAATTAAAAATGTGCCACACTGAAGACACAAAGCTTGAACACTGAGGACCGTCAGACTTCATCTGCGTTATTTCACAAACAAAATTGAGCTAAATACAATCATAAAACATTTATTTAGCTGAAGACAGACTGAGCCATAAACATGCATAGTTTGCATGTGGAATTGAATTAAATGCTGTAGAAATACAGCATTTATCCATCGTCATGTACCGAAAGCTTAATTGTCTCATATGGGCTGACATATGACAAACATTTGTTTACATCAATATTTCTTATATATTTTAAATATTTAGCTCAGTTTTCTGCAAACTGAAACAAAAAATGATGCAAAGAAAACGTTAAAAATTTCTAAAAAAAAAAAAATCGATTTAGATTTGAAAACCAAATGTTAAATCTAAATATTGAGTGTTGAATCTAATTGTTGAATGTTAGATTTGAAGTGTTAGATTAAATATTACATCCAAATGTAAATGTTAAGTATAAATGTTGCATTTAAATGTTGAATATTAAATGTAGAAGTAACTGTCAAATCTAAATATTACATTGAAATATAGATGTTGAATCGAAATTTTAACTGTTACATCCAGTTATTTAATCTAAAAATTAAATCTAAATGCTGACTATAAATGTTGAATCTAATTATTCAATGTTAAATTTCAGAATCAGAATCAGAAAAAAGATTTATTGCCAGGTATAGCTAACACAGTACGAGGAATTTGTTTAAATGTTGAATCATTTTAATAGTACGTTGTAACAGTTACATCTCAGTATTAAAACAAGATCGAAATATTAAATTTAAATTTTAGCTGCCAAATCTAAATATGACATCCAAATCTAAATGTTAAATCAAAATGTTTACTATAAATGTGAATGTTAAATTTTGACTGTCAAATCTAAAAAATACAATAAAATATATATCTTAAATCGAAATGTTAAATATGATTTTATCTGTCAAATTTAAGTATTACATCTAATTCTAAATATTAAATGTTGAATATCGAATGTTAAATGTCAAATAATTCATTTCTAAATATAAATGTTAAGTTTAAATGATAAATTTTAACTCTTAAATCTAAAAAATAAATGTTAAATGTTCACTTTCAAATGTGAAAATTACATCAAAATATAAATGTTAAATTTCATTGTTTAATCAAAATAATTCTTGAATTGAAATATTAATTATTCAATGTTAAATTCAGTTATTTCAGACGAAACATTTAGCTTTAAAATTTAACATTTTTACACATTAACATATTGATAACATCACACACATGAATATCTGCATCAGCTGTGAGGAAAATAAGCAAATATTTAAAATATACTAGTTTTGAAAAATGTACAGATTTTTCTCTATGAGGCCTTGCACGGACACAAAAACTGAAACCAGAATTTAGAAAATGGTCAAAAATAAGCAAACGAAGCAACATGTGCAAAAATCTTTCAGTCACCAACACCGAAAAAAAAAATCTTCCCGTCAACATGTTTCCATTTTCCCACCGGACATTCATCGTCGCTCGGCCTGTCGGGTTTTTCCCTCCGCGTCAGTGATCCGGTCAGGACCAGTTCTTCCCGGTCATGTAGAACCCGGCC
Organism: Plectropomus leopardus; assembly: GCF_008729295.1. NCBI lineage: Eukaryota > Metazoa > Chordata > Actinopteri > Perciformes > Serranidae > Plectropomus > Plectropomus leopardus. The sequence goes on along the minus strand of NC_056475.1, from coordinate 833,845 downwards.
GGGTCGGCCAGCAGACACTGGTTCTGCTGGCTGGAGCTTCGGTTCTTGGCGTCGATGAGGAGCAGAGGAGACTGGGAGTAATGGCCGATGATGCCGCTCACCGATGGAAAAGTCTGAACACAAAGAAACGGATCATTGCAGGACGTCAGAGGACGTTTAAGTTACAGACTTTTACCAATAAATTTCCAGGACTTTTCCAGGACATGAAGACAAAAATTCAAAGACCGTACATTCTCTGAAACGACCATCGATAATCATTATCGGTTATTTTTTCATCACTATGTAACACCTTTTTTAAAAATATGTTATTTAAAAAAAAAAAAATCAGAACAGGATAAGAGCCGAATATTTAAAAAGATTTTTGCCTTTTTTTCCTTTAAAAATTTTGGGGTTTTTTTGTTTTTTTTAAGAAACCAATTTGGCGTTTTTTCACTTATATTTGGTGATTTATGAAGAAACATGTTGGCAATTTTTAAAGAAAAGATTCGTACAATTGTTTTCGTTTATACATTTTTGTGTAATTTTAAAAGAAAAAATCTGGTGATTGTATTTTTAATTTTTTAGTGGCTTTTAAAGTAAACATTAGTTGCTGTTTTTTTGGGTTTTTTTTAGATTTTTAAAGAAAATTTTTGTTTTGTCTTTTTTTTTCTTAAAAAAGCTCTAGGTAAATTGTCACAGAAAACATTTTGGCAATGTTTAGGGCAATATTGAAGAAAACTTCTTCAGTACACTTTAATTATTTGAGGGATTTTTGGCAACATTGGCAGAAAACATTGGCAATTCTTTTGGCAATTAAAAAAAACATTTTGGCTTTTTTTGGAACATTTTCGGCAATTTTTGAAGAAAACAATTGGGTGATTTTTTTTCTTTGAAAGTTCTGGGAGATTTTTTTTATACTTTTCCAGGTTTTTCGTGACCGTTGGACCGCCGGTGAACAAAACCCTCAGATTTCACCTTCAGATACAAACTAAATGTCGTGACGGAGGCTCAGCTCTGAGGGGCGTTGACCGAAGGCGGTCTGACGGTCACTTCCTGTTTACCTCCTGGACTTTGAGTCCGGTTCCCAGCAGGAAGTTGTGGTTCTGCTGTCGGATCTGGATGTTGTAGACTTTGTCCTGGTAGAGGACCATCAGGGTGAAGGGCTGGTTGGCCAGCTGCCGGGTGCTGTCCCTCACCAGGTACGCCCCGTCCTCCGAAAACACAGAAACACAGGACACAAAACAATACTACTGCGCAGTATTTTCACAGTAAAGGAAAGTACTCGAGCCAGTTTATACTCAGCAACAAATATTGTACTTTTAAATTATTTACAGTTATCTGACACCTTTAGTCAGCAGTTACTGATCTTATGGAGAATATGAGGCTTTAAATTAAAACTGCTTTATATTTAACAAACAAACACTTTCTGATTTTAATGAAATCCACCCAAAGCAGCTGCACAATGTGAACGGCTTACAGCCTAATGCAAATCACACTCAGAACAACAAAATATGATATATATGGCGTAATAATAAACGGAGAAAGACGCCTTCCTGCATAATGAGTACTTTACTTTTTATATTTTCAGTTTATTATGCTGATGATACTAATCTGCTTTGTGTAGAATTTAAATTGCAGGACTTTTATTTATAATGAATATTTTTAACTTTTAAAATATTAAAATATTATCTTGGTTTAAACAGTTTGCCACATAAATTATATTTATGTCTGCTAAGTAATTAAAAAAATACATTTAAAAGAAAACACAAAGTGAACTGTAGTTTGGCTTTGTTTCTGTTACCTTGTTGACTCGTTTGAGACAACCCTCCGCCTGACCTCTGGTCACTTTACCCACATACCAGCGAGGGTCCAGATCCTGCACGCACGCACACACACACACACACACACACACACACACACACACACACACACACACTTTGTCATGAACTGAGCGTTTGAACTGCAGCACAAACACAAAGACGACAGCACCTCCTGCTGTTCACACTGACACACATCCTTCGAAACTGTCTCTATAATAATGACAATAATGACAATAATGAAGTGAAAGGAACCAGAAATCACAAAATGAATCATCAAATGTTCTAAAAGAAAAAAATCACCAAAAATGTTCAAAGGAAAGAATTTGCCAAAAAGTTTTAAAGAAACAAAAAAATCAAAAACCAATTTAAAAAACAAACAAAAAAAAAAAACTCACCAAAAATTTTAAAATAACAAAAAATGGCTAAAGATTTTTATAGAAAAACATTATCTACGATTTTTAAAGAAAAAAATGTCAAATATTCACCAAAAAAAAAATCACCAAAAATGTTTCAAGAAAAGAAAGTTCATGACAAAACATCAGCAAATATGTTAAAAGGAAAAAATAAATTTTAAAAAATTTAAAGAAAAAAATTATCCGAAAAAAGTCTGATTTTTACATTGCCAAAAATAATTACCAAAAATCTTTAAAAAAAAAAACATTAAAAAGTCAAAAGAAAAAAAAAAAATCACTTTTTTTTTTAACAGAAAACATGTCGTCCAAACCCGCTGGCCCAAAAGACTGAGACATGGCTGTGGGTCCTGCGGGGAAAGTGCCACAAAAAGTGAGTAATTTGAGCAAAGTCATGATCTCCCCTAACCATGACCAAGTGGTTTTCGTGTCTAAACCCGACCACCAGTTAACATCAGCGCTGTTCAAACGTACACTGCCTGGTCAAAAAAAAAGTCACCACCAAAAAAAAAAGGTCATACACTCTAATATTTCGTTGGACCGCCTTTAGCTTTGATTACGGCACGCATTCGCTGTGGCATTGTTTCGATAAGCTTCTGCAATGTCACAAGATTTATTTCCATCCAGTGTTGCATTAATTTTTCACCAAGATCTTACATTGATGATGGTAGAGTCTGACCGCTGCGCAAAGCCTTCTCCAGCACATCCCAAAGATTCTCAATGGGGTTATGGTCTGGACTCTGTGGTGGCCAATCCATGTGTGAAAATGATGTCTCATGCTCCCTGAACCAGTCTTTCACAATTTGAGCATGATGAATCCTGGCATTGTCATCTTGGAATATGCCCGTGCCATCAGGGAAGAAAAAATCCATTGATGGAGTAACCTGGTCATTCAGCATATTCAGCTGACTACCTGAATATACTGAATGACCAGGTTCCTCGATGACGATGGGTCCCCACTATCCTTCCAGTTTTTAATAATGCGTTGGACAGTTCTTAACCCAATTTTAGTAGTTTCTGCAATATGCTTAGATGTTTTCTCTGCTTGATGCATGCCAATGATTTGACCCTTCTCAAACAGACTAACATCTTTTCCACGACCACGGGATGTGTCTTTCGACATGGTTGTTTAGGAAATGAGAAGCAACTCATTGCACCAGTTGGGGTTAAATAACTTGTTGCCAGCTGAAAGATAATCGCCCATGCAGTAATTATCCAATAGGAGGCTCGTACCTATTTGCTTAGTTAAATCCAGGTGGCGATTTTTTTTTGGCCAGGCAGTGTAGTTTCCACATACCGGCTACAAAATAACGTAGAAATGTGAAGTATGTAAGTGTGACGCATCTGTGCTGAAACGTACAATGTCAACATTTCATATGGCAACCGGGAGGCCTTTTTAATGTCAAAGAGTTGTTTAAGGGTAAGACTTGGTTTTTAGGGTCCGGTCAGATTGAGGGTTCGGGGCTGAGAGCAGCAGTGTGCCCTCCTTAAACATGTGTGTAAGTGTGTGTTTGTTACCTGTATGGGTGCTGTTGTTGGCGGAGACGGACGAAACGACTGTCTGTCCGATCCCATGAAACTGCCTCTATGTTCAGCCATTGCTGCAACACACACACACACACACACACACACACACACACACACACACACACACACACACACACACACACACACACACACAGGGTCAGTATGTAGTTTTTGGTAGTAACAGGGCGCCCCCTGCTGTTTTCAGAGGGTCAGCACTATGTGGGGCCCAAAGTAGAATTTAACCCCTCGGTCTGTCCCATGTGTGTTGTAATAATTATATATGAGAGTCTCTTGAGAGTCTCTTATGAGACATAACTATACATTAACAACAAAGCACTGATTGTTTAGTTTTATATATTTTATTCACTGACACAAATGTCTGTGTGCGTCCCTGATGTCACGTTTGTCCTGCTTAAATGGGATTTAATCTCAGCTCAAAACTGAATCCAAAACTAAATTTCCAAAAAGGTTTATTACTTTAAATCTGTGATACTCAGCTTTTGGCCCCGAGGACCAAATCTGGTCCCTGACAGGGCCCCAGGTGCCCCTAAAACATTTTCTACTTCACAGTAAAAATAAAGTGACACTGTGAATAGTTTTTGTCCTTTTGGTCTCAGTAAGGTGTCAGAGACTTTTGTCTTTTTTTGTTGATCAAAAAAAGAGCCAGAGGAGGATCCCCCACACCCCCGTCAGAGGACACAGATAAGACAATAATGTCCTCAAATACTAGAAATGTCCTAATGTCCTAGAGACACCCTAACATACTAAAATCTAAGAAACATCCTAAAATCGTGGAAGTGTCCTAAAATCTACAAATGTCCTAAAATCCTAAAAATGTCATAAAATCCTAGAAACATCCTAAAATCTGAGAAACATCTTGACATCGCAATGTCCAAAAATCCTGGAAGTGTCCTGAAATCCTACAGACGCCCTAAAATCCCTGAAATGTACTATAATCCATGAATCTTCCTAAAATCACTGAAATGTCCTAAAATCTAGAAATGTCATAAAATCCTTAAGATGTCATAAAATCCTAGAAACATCCCTAAATCTCAGAAACGTCCTAAAATTATTAAAAAGTCCTAAAATCCTAGAAATATTCCAAAATGTCTTAAAATCTTCAAAACACTGTGATTGGCCCCGGGCCTCCTGTCGTTTTGTAGAACTGGCCCCTGAATAAAGCCAGTCGAGTGTCTCGGGGTAAATGTTGGTGTTTTCTTACCAGAGTGTAGTTTGTGAGGCAGAGAGGCAGCAGAGGGAACACTGGGAGGCAGGCTGCTCAAAAACAAACAAACAGATTATTAATCGAATAAGCCAGATATAATTTACTGAAATTTCTCCTGTGGAGGTTTAAAACCACTGCTGGGAGCCGTTGGGTCCTTGTTGTTCATATCTAATGCTCTGTCACCATGACGACAGTAACGATGTAATTTCAGTCGACTGCAAAGACTCAACATCGCCTAAAAACTGTTGAAATCTCATCAGCACTTGATAATATTTGATTTTTACCATATTACTGCATCTATCAAAAGCATCTGATCGCACCATATCACATTGCATAATACTGTAATACTTGTATCATACTGTATCATATAATATTGCATCGCTTCATATATTATTGTATTGTATCATATCGTACAATATATCATATCGTATTGTGTAATATATCAAATTGTATTGTCTTGTATCTTAGTATATTGTATTGTACCTTATGTAGTATCATATCACATTATATCATTTGTATTGTATTGTATCATATCGTATTGAATGATATATCGTATCGTTTCATATAATATGGTAGTAGTATTAAGTAGTATCACATTGTATTGTATCGTATTATATAATATTCTATTGTGTCATATCAGTACGCATCTTATTAGATTGTATCGTATCGTAGTTGCAAAAGTTGAAGATGTGGAGATTTCTCTTTATTTTCTTGTCGTTTGAACTGAACTGGGCCCACAGTAGATCCCTGTTGCACCCCAGTACCAACAGGATGTCTGTTAATGATTATTTCACTTTTAGCTTTGTTTTCATTTCTGTCATACCTGTCTCCTTGGCGTGAGGGGAGTCCAGGGCGAGGAGGCACACTTTTATTGGGGAGGGGGAAGGTGTTGTGTTTAGGAGCTGGAGGAGAGAAGGAGGAGTTAAAGAGTCACTCTGAAATTTCAGGATATGATTTGGGAGAAAAAAAGCTGAACAAAGAAATCTCACCTTCGTCATGCATTTGCTGATGAGAGAGAAGAAAAAAAATCAGAGTTCATTCTGGACAAAATAACCTTCACAATGAAGCTGTTTTCAGCAGAAACTTACCTCCCTCCTCGCATCAAACCTGTACAACCAAACCACAAACAAAAATCTGATTATTAGCAAATACTTTAAATAAACTGATCACTTTTTGACTGTTTTGTCAAAGAGGATGGAAGTAAAAGCAGTAATAAGAAGATGACAATATTAGAAATAAATGTGAGGATTATGAATTTAAACACTTTGAGATGATTAACTGATTAGCTGAAGTCAAGTGTGTTTGGAATATGTAATAATTTGATTTGATGATGATGATGATGATGATGATGATGATGATGATGATCTGAGGTGTGCTGACCTGTTGGCAGGAGGTTTGGGGGAGGAGTTGCTCCTGCTGACGGAGGAGGACGGAGGAAGAACAGGAGGTTTGGACCAGGTGGGAGGATCGGGGGCGTCCAGCTGAGGCCTGAACACACAAACAGTTCAAGGTTAGGTTCAGATTTCTTCCACGTCTACTTTAATATAACAATCTATAGCAGTGACACTCAAGTTCCTCTTTTGGGGGGCAACTTTTACAAAATAATAGCACGGATTATAATACGTTTCACGAATTTCAGGATGTTTCATGTATTTGGGGATATTTTTAACATTCTAGGACGTTTCCAGGGATTTAGGATGTTTTTTAGGATTTTGGGACATTTTTAACATTTCTTGGATTTTAGGACATTTCTGGTATTTTAGCATGTTTTTAGGATTTTAGGAAGTTTCTGGGATTTCAGAGTTTTTCTTCATGTCTACTTCACTAAAATGTTCCTGATACCCAACTTGTTTTGTTTAGAGGCCACTTTTGCAAAATGAAAGGAGGCCAAGGTTGAGTTGCCACAGCCCCATACAAGTTTCAAGGATTTTAGGATATTTCCAGGAACATTTAGGATGTTTTTTTAGGATTTTAGTACATCTCTAGGATTTTTGGACATTTCTAGCAGTTTGGATGTTTTCTAGGATTTTATTTTTATTGTGAATTAGAAAATGGTAGGCTAGCCACCTGGCACCCTATCAGGGGCCAGATTTGTCCTGCGGGCCGTAAGTGGAGTATCACTGCTATAGAGTTCATCTTGAGTCCTCTGTGGCCGAGCACTTAAAGAGTAGTATGCGTACAAGATGGCGTCATCCACATAAAAACGTACCCTTTAATAGAACATAATATAATTCCTATATTACATAAATTATGTTCATTACTTCAATCAAAAATTCACAATGTTATCATTAAAAAAGCGAGTTTAAATGAGTCTGAAATATAAAATGACCCAGCACAGACCCTTGTGGTACCCCCATGTTTATGTCTAATAAATATGATGACCAGTGTGTCCGGACTGACCTCCAAGGATGTGTCCCCACCTGTAAGAAACGTAGAAAATTAGATTTAAACAAAGAAGTTATAAATATTTAGAAATTATTTATTATTATAATTTAGAATAAAAATTACAAGAAAGTTTTCAGTGTTCGTCATCTGAAAGTGGAGTCCCTCAAAGTCTCGTTCTCGGTCCCATTTTGTTTTCAGTTTTCTTTGTTACACATATGATCATTTTCAGGATATTTATTGATCCACCTGATGAATAAAGTTTATTTAAAATGAAAAACGTACCTTTTCCCCTGTGCTACGATTAGGTCCTGTGGAGAAAAGTAAATATCACAATTAATCGTTTCATACTCATCATCAATGGTAGATACATCACATTTAATTTAATTCAGTCTTTGTTTCAGGAAAGCCGCCTGCTGCCAGGAAAATTTGGAAGAAAAAAACAGATGATAAAGTTAGTCAAATAAAATCAGTAAAATACATTTAATTGAACATTTAAATTTCAACTTGTCACATAATTTCCTTTTTTTCCTTTGCAGATGTGTTGGGGGGTGATGAGTGTAAGTGTAAGTAAATTCAGGATTTTTCTACTGAATAATCAGTGAAACATATAAAATCAGTATTGACTCTGCAGCTAGTTTTTAGACATAAAGTGAAACCAAAGTGAACAATTTGTGATGTCTTCCTAAAAAAAGAGGAGCGTGTTGGGTGCAGGGTTACCTCTGATGGGGGACGGGTTGGATCCTGAACCCCGGCCGGGTTTGTTTTCACGAGAGATCTTCGGCGGCTCTGGAGTAACTGAACACGACAACAGAATCAACCCGTCGACATACAGACAACGATCAGAGACGAAAACTCTCAGGTCAGTTCTGAGCCTGTTTTTCTGACACATTTTTAACAACACATTTCCAGGATTTTCAGTTAAATTTTAAAGACCGTACATTGTCTGAAATGACCTTTGATACTCCTTATCAGTTCTTTTTCATTACTATATAATAGATTTTTTAAAACATAAACTATCTAAAAAATATAGGAAAAAAATATTTTTGACAGTGTATTTCCTCTTTTTTTTAATTTTTGGGCAGTTTTTAAAGACAAAGTTTTGGCCATTTTGAAAGAACATGTTTGTTTGTTTGTTTGTTTTGGTGATTTTTGAAGAAAAATATTTTGGGTTTTTTTTCTTTGATATATGCCTTCCAAAGTTGCGAATGTTTTCCTTAAAAATCTCCAAAATGGCTCCATTCATCAGCCAGAAACTAATCATTGTTGTATTTTCTAATTTATGGCGGTCCTCGAACACTTTCATCTGTTATTATACTGGTTTGTGAAACAGATTTTCATGACTTTTCCAAAACTTTCAGGGTATGTATTTAGTTTTCCAAAACTTTTCAAGGACTTTTCCAGGTTTTTCCTGACCGCATGAACCCCGTTCTGTGATTTCTAAGTGCGTTTAAGGACGTTTATTCAGGATGGATTTAGTTAAAAACCTTACTCACATTTTCTGCCCCCGCAGTGAGGAGACAGGTCTCTCCTGGAGTCTCCCGGCTGCACACACAAACAGTTTCACGTTCATTTAACTCAAAACTTTTACGTTTAAAATCATTATTTGATTGTCGACATGAGGCTCACCATGCGGGGCGACGGCGCCGACAGGGTGGAGGCTGGTGGGCGGGGACACACGGCGGGGGGCGGGCCTCTGGATGACACGTGGTTATCTATAAACACACAGTTTTTAGTTAGTGTGTTAACAAAAGTTAACACTGGTTCCTAATTTTTTTTTATCAAATTGTGACACTTAAAGCAAGTGGAAATATCTTTTAACTTTAAAAAAAAAAGATTGAAACAGACTCCTGTTAAAAAAACATTATTAAGGCAACTTCGAAGGGAAATAATCCGAGATGACAGGAATAAAGGTGTATTTTGTTGAGAATAAAATCATAACATTTCACCATTAAAGGTGTAATGTTTTTTACTGGAAATAAAGTCATAATATAAATCATAATTTTATACAAGATTATATTTGAATTTTAATGAGAATAAAGTAATATTTTAAGAAAAAGTGATTTAACAAAAAAAGTCAGTTTTTTTTTTAAAGTCATAATATTCAATAAATACTATTACCTGATGGGTAATAAAATGTAATATTATGAGAATAAAGTTGTAATTTTACAAGTTGTTGTAATATTAAGTCATAATATATTTCAAGAAAACTAATATAATAACAATAATAATAATATTGTAATATTACAAGAATATAATGAGTTTTTAATTCTGTGTTGTAATAAAGAAAGAGCTGTCCGTCTTTTGTGTCAGTTGTTGATGAAAAGTTCAGACTTTATTCTCAACATATTTAGACTTTTTTTCTTCATTTTACAACAAAATCTCTTCTCTAACACCGGCCCAAATAGTCATATTTTCAAGTGATTGTGAACAAATTATTCTTTTATGCTTCATTATAAAAAATCTGTTAAATTTTAAGGATAAAAATATAGAAAACCAACTGTCGATATGGATCAGAAAACAGCATATAAGAACACATTTCTTTACGTTAAATCGTCCAAAACCAACTAAAAAAGTCGGCTCCTGTCACTGACCGATGTAATCGCTGTCTCCGATGGGCAGCGTGGGGCACAGTTTGTGGGCGAGGTCCTCTGCAGGTTCGGTGGGCGGAGGCTCGTAATCGTTGGCCCCGTCCTGGTCATCGTTTGGAGACTCGTAATCGCCCCCGCTGCCCTCCTCATCGCCGCTGTATGGACTCTCGTAGTCATCGTCAAACTCTTCATCATCCTGACGGGGCAAAAGACGGACGCAGAAATAAAGTCGTCACTTCCCTTAAAGCTCGTCAGCCACCTGACAAAACTTTAGCAACCAGCCTGAACACCCAGCAAACACGAAACAACAAATCGATCTTCAGATCTACTGCAACAAATTTTAGCTGCATCATTTTCCACAGTGAACATAAACAGTTTTCCTACTTCATGAAGGAGAGTAAGGAAACTTGGAAAACAGGTGTCTTTAAAAATCACCAAAAATTCAAAGAAAAAAAAGAAAAGACCAAAAAATTGTATAGAAGAAAAGCATGTCTGCTTTAAGATAAAAAAAACACCCACATTTTTTTCAAAGAGCAATAAAATCACCAAAAATTTAAACAGAAAAAACAATGAAATGTCTTCTTTAAAAAGGGCAATTTTTCAAATTTTAAAGAAAAAAAACAAAACACCAAAAATTTTGAAAGATGAAAAAACAACAAAGAAATGTCTTCTTACCCAACATTTTTAAAGGAGAAAAAAATGTTTACAGGAAAAAACAGCAAAATACCTTTTTATAAAAAGGAAAAAAAATCACCAAAAAAATTCACAGAAATATCTCCTTTCAATTTAAAAAAAAAAGATGACAATGAATGTTAAAAAGGCCAAAATGTCTTCTTAAAAAGCAGCAAGTAGCTGTTAGCAGCTAACTAAAGAAAAATAACAGCGGTTATAAATATTCAAAAATAGTGAAAACAGTGACGTCCGGGGGTCCTTCCCCTCCGAGCCGAGGACAAGGGACACTAAATGATTGTTATTGATATGTGATGTCATTGTTTATAAAGAGCTGCTGACACATACGTTATGTGTCACACTAGAGGTCGACGCTGTTGTGTTAATCAGGCGTCTTTTGTTTCCATGATGCCGGCATGCTGTCTGTAATCTGCCGCAACGTTTAGTTCTAAAGACGTAAAGACTTTGTCGAGGCTCCACAGCATGTTAAAATAAAAACTGATAACATTACGGCACTTATTCAACTGAAATTAACCAACTTTAGAATAAAATGATTTGATTAATTTGCAGAAAGAGAAAAACAAATTGATGAAAGTCGGACTTACAAACTCATCTTCGCCCCAGCCCTGAACATCCGCAGCCATGTCTGCAGAGGACAGAGCAGCTGTCTGTTTATTTTCACTCATTTACACCCACAGTTTATTAAACTTTAAAAGGATTAAAAACTAAACTACGTTAACGGGGACGTTCCTACCTGGTTCGTGATATTTAGGCGTCAATCTGCAACGGAAAGAAAGGAAAACAGTTTTTATTATTTCTATTATTTCTTTTCCATCCAACTTCACAACACAACATACCCTAACTAATATCTATGTATTTTTGAATATTTTTTAATCTCTCTCTATATTTTTTAACATGTTGTTTGCTTGTAGAGTGGAGGCTACAGCTGCGTTTCACTTTGCGATTCTCGATTATATAACAACAAAAAAGAGCTAAACCCTCAACCAAATATCCTGCAAAAATATTTTCACTCAGAGTTTTACATTAATTAATAATAAAATCCACCAAAACCGAAGGTAGCACAGTAAAAAAGTGCCGTTACAGACTCGTTCTTACCGTTTCCCAAACAGGCCTCGCTTCTCCTCCTTCTTGCTGATCTCAGTGCTGATCTTCGAGATCATCCTGCAGAGACGCATAAAGTTTATTCAAACTGTTCTTCATCAGTAACCATGTGACGAGCCGCCACAATAAAACGTTTGATTTATCACAATTGAGTTAATCACAATGTTTACAAAAACTGAACTAATTTTGGGTCTTTTTTTTTCTTTGGTGATCTATAAAGAAAAGAAACTGGGGTTTTTCTTTCGAATTTTGTATTTTTTGCTAGTTTTTAAGGAAATTTTTTAAAATGTTTTTCTTTTAAAGTTTTTGGTGATTTTTAAAAAAAATGTTTTGGGGAGTTTTTTTTCATCGAAAATTGTAATCATTTTTATTTTTTTCATATTTTTCTTGGCAATTTTTAAAGAGAAAACAATGTCCTTCAAGGGTATATTTAGTTTTCCAGGACTGGAAATTCCTATTTGCAAATTCCATAACTTTTTCAGGTTTTCATGAACCCCAAATTTATGATCTGGGAAATAAATTTAATGGATTTACTGATTATCAGACCAAAACTGATAAAACTTACACGTTGAAACGCTTCCAAACTTTGTCATTAATTGTTCAGCAAATCGTTTTTCAGTTTTTGGGAATCTGGTGGGCCGATAATATAATATAATTTAAACATTCGCTTTATGACGGCTGTGTTGAAATCGTGTAGAAACTCTTATTATTCACATTCATCAGACGTGCTTTTGGCCGCTTCAAACCCAAATTTATCTTTGAACTACGCAGTTGATTAATAACTTTGCTGCAGCTTCTTCCGCTGGTTTTACAAGAACACGTTTCTGTTTATGGTTTTTGGATATCAGTCAGATCTCCACAGACGTGTGGAGACGTCCGTGCAGACGGCGGTGGGCGTGTTTCCGTAACGGTGACTCAGCAGCTGGTCTGTACTCACGGAGCGTGAAGTTTTGGGAATCTCTGGAGGTCGTTTTCGCTCAAATTCTACAAAAAACAAACAAACCGAAAAACAGAAAACCGTGTGAGGACGTCGTCTTTAACAGGACAGTTTTATGAGGACATTTTAGAGTCTAAACACCAAACGTGCTCATATTTGAAGGAGACAAAAAAGGACATCCTTCTCTCCTCAGCTCCTTATATCCTTCTCCTCGTTACCTCCTCCTCCATCTCTTCTCTTTTCCTTTCCTCCTTTCCTTCCCTTCCCTAAATAAGTTAAATTTGGATGAACTCACCACAAATCTGGCACCGTTGATGCAATACTTGAGCACCACTTTATCGCAGCCCGACAGACTCATCTGCAAACAGCACAAACAGCAGTGAGGCGCCGAAAATGACATTTAAATAAACTCAACCGTTTCTTTCCGTCATGACCCGTCACTCAGGAGCAGCGCGGCCCGAAAATGTTTGAATTTTCCTTTTCTGCAAACCACAAATATCTTACTTTTTTACGTTTCACGTGTCGCGTCACAGGTTTAGTAAGTCGTGAAAAACATGAAAAGTCGATTTACAAACAGCATTTTCGATGCATGAAAACATTTTCAAAACTAAATTAACCCTGAAAGTTTTGGAAAAGTCTCACAAACCTCTGACATCTGAAACTTAGTTTTCTAACTATAATTTCTGTTTTTACAGTTTCTGGCTGTGATAAATGGTGTCACTCTGGGGGATTTTTGTAGAAAACATATTTTCAAAAATAAGCAGAAAATTTTTCAAAACTTTTTCTTTAAAAATCAGCAAGAAATTTAAATGAAAAAAACACACAAAAAAAGATTTTAAAAAATCAATATATAATTCTAAAGAAAAAAAACTAAATAAAAAATATTGCCTTTTTTTGCTTTAAAAGGATTATTTTAATTTAAAAATCACTAAAAACTTAAAAGAAAGTAAAGATGACACTTTTTTTTTTTTAAAGAAACACGTCTTCAGAGTTTTAAAATCTGAGACACATCCTGAAATCCTAGAAATGTCTCAAAATTTTAGAAATGTCCTAAAATCCGAGAAATATTAAAAACCCCAAGAAACGTCCGTGAAGTCGGAGAACGTCCTTAAATCATAGAAAAATTCTAAACTCCTTAAAAAATGTTAGAAATGTCCTAAAATGTGGTGTGTGCTGCAGATTGTGGGGGTTGCAATAAAATGAGATTAAAAAACGGGAAAAGGATTTATGAAAATGCTGAAAAGGTCTTCCGATGTCCTCTGAAGGTGGTTTTCGTGGTCGTGGCGTCCTCTTCCTCTGGCACGCAGACACGGTTTTATCAGCGCAAATTTGTGATCTGGCATTAAATTTGAAGCACGCGGAGGAATCAGCTGTCTGCATCAGACTGCTGGGATGAAGACAGATGAAGACAGAGACAGGACGGCGGCGGTCTCACCCTCTTCAGGTAGTCCGCCAGCTGCTGAGAGCTCCACCCCGTCACCTCCGCCCTCGACGGCACCCGGTCAGAGCTCATCCTGCGTCCTCAAAGACTCGGCGTCCGTCCGGCTGATGTCAAACCAGAGACGGTTAACGAGAGACCATCTGAGTGGAGACGAGTCTTTTTTTTAAATTTCCTGCCGATCGTCTTCAGTCAGACGTCCACGCGACGGACGGACGAACAGACGGACGGGCCTCGCTCCTTCCTGCCAAACACGAAACCAAACTTCTCTCAAAGACTCACAGAAAACCCTAAAGTTTTACTTCCCCAAAAGTCGACCCGCCACTTTCTATCTCTCCGAGCGACTTTCTGAGAGCAGAAAGCGGCGAGAAGAAGGCGAGCGTGCAGACATGTCACCGAGGAACCAAAATGGCTTCCTTCTTTCTCCCTCTCTCTCCCTCCGTCTCTGCGTCTCTCTATCTTTGGCGTCTCAGAGGAAGTGACTGAGCAGAGGGGGGGATGGAGACAGCGTCCTCCTCCACCCGTCTGACCACAGAGCGGAAGAGACGCTGCAGCTGCACCCACTCGCTGCAGAGACAGAGACAGAGACAGAGACAAACGCCAGCAGAAGGAGGAAGTCAGGGCCGTGGATCCGTCTGAACGCCTGCGACCGAGCGCGCAGGCCGTGAACGCTGCCGACGGTCGACTCAAACACGCTCGCTTCACTTTGAGGAGTTTTTCTTCTTCTGCACGTTAATCTGACAGCTTTAGGGACTTTTCACAGTAAAACACAGAGAGTTCATTAAAGTTCAGATGAAGCTTTTATTCTGTCAGTCCCTTCAGTCATTTTCCTGCAGAAACATTTTATGGTTCCTGTTTCACGTTTTCTTTAACTCTCTCCCCGCCATTGAGATTTTCCGTCAGTTGGTGTTTTCAGGGGACACTTTTCCATTTCCAACATTTCCACGTCCAAAAACCAACGAGCGAGACGATCTAAGGTCCCAGGGGGACGGAGGAGAGGACTTTAAAAAACGCAACAGGAGAAACATTTAGTGACTTATTTCGATCATCAGTGAACAGGCAGGAAACACAGTGTCCAGGGCGGGCCTTAGAGGAGATACGGGAGGACGCCGCGGGGTCGCCGAGAGCGCCACGCTGGAGGGACAGAGCTGGCAACTTAATAAAAATACTCTGAGGGGGAAAGAGTTAATGTACTTTGTTACGTAGGTTTGGTTTAGGAAAGTAAACATTACATAACGTAAAGTTACGTTAGTTTAGAAAAGTAAAGTTTCGTTAGTTAAATTTAAGAAAAGAAATATCGTTTGGCGTTGTCACATTAACGTAAAGCTACGTACTTCCGTTTACTCGTAGGTGAGGGTTTGTAAATAAAGTCATGTATGTAATGTTTAGTTACTCAGGTTAAGTTTGTGAAAGTAAAGTTACACACGTAAAGTAAAGTAACTAAGATTATGTTTAGAAATGAAAATTTGCGCACGTGAAGTCGCGTATGTGATGTAAGGTTACCGACAATAAAAAAGGTACAAGGTAGTTTAACACGTCAGTTTTTTAAACATAGTTAAGAAGAAAATTAAATTAGAATTAGATATCTTCACACCAAAACGATCTATTCTGATGTATCGCACTGCAGGCGGAGGAAATATGTTTCCTTTATTTGGGGCGAACTGTCCCTTTAAAACACCAGCCAGACAGAGAGGTGCATTGTGGGAGCGCAGATACTAAATAAATCCCGTCACAGTAATCTGCGGTCACAGCTGAT
>NC_056475.1:812487-815343 GCF_008729295.1 Plectropomus leopardus | reverse complement strand
GACAAAATTCAGAGTCAAAAGCCCAGAATGACACCCAGAAATAATACAGTCCTGTTTTTCTGCTCTGATGGCTGTGGGATCAAAAATGTCAGTTTGAATGGGTTTCAATGGAGCATTTTTGGACCTGAACAGTCTGAATGTAACTATTTAGTTTCCACAGTGTATTTTAGACTTATTGTAGGAGCTGAGCTGCAAATTCACTGATTACACTCAGATACACAATCTGGACTACATTTAGGACACATGCATCAACACACACACAGTTATCATAAAATGAGGAATGAAAGTCGCTCAGCTTATTTCAGACATCAGACCAAAGAAACATCCGGAAAACGCTCTGACTTTGAGCGCTGAAACAGATTCCCAGTTTTAGGACTCATTACTGAAGTTCTCCTTCAGAACAAAACTTAAACAGCGCATCAAATCTGCGTTTTCCAACCCTGAACATTTCTGCTGCATCATAAACCTCCACTCAAAGCGCTCTTTTTATCCAAATACATTTTCAAAAACACATGTCCAGCACTTTTCCAAGATTTTGAGGCAAACTTTAAAGACCATACATTCCCATTAGTTCTTTTTTCCATTACTATATATTTCATCAATATACCTTGTTTAAAAGTTATATTATATAATATTAAAAGCTGTATTTAAATATAACTTAACAACTGCTTGTTATTTATGAAAGGGGAGCGGGTTTAACTGGCTGTATTTTTGTATTTATTTTCCTAATTTCCTTTTTTTGGTGATTTTTAAAACATTTTGGCCATTTTTTTCTTCCCATCTTTAGGCGATTTTAAAAAAGAAATTGAAATATTTTCTTGATTAGTAAAGAAAAAATTAGGATTTCTTTCTCTCTCTTTTTTTTTTTTTTTACAACATTTTGGCCTTTCTTTTTTCGTGAAAGCTGTTAGAGGAATTGTTAGAGGATTTTGTTCTTCTCTAAAAAATGTTGGTATATATTTTGTTTTATTCTACTATGGATATCACATTCACATTCAATTTATATGTACATTTAATTCAGCTTTATCTCCATTGTTTTTACTCTGTTTGTTAGATATATTGAAAGACAGATAATTACTTTGTTTTATTCTGTTTTATGCATATATCATATCTTTTTTAATTATTTATTTTTAGATTTATTATATTTTGTTCTATTTATATATCACATATTCATCTATTTATACATGATACTTTTTTGTATTTATCATTATGTTCTATTTTATAAATACATTAATGTTTACATAGCTGCCACAATCAGTCGAATATTTATTTTTAACATTTGCTGATTTCATGCTACATTTTACAGACAAAACCGTTAATCACAAAAATAACAGCTACATTTCAAAAACGAAAATAATTACTATCTGCGGCCCCACGTGTGTGTGTAACAGTGTGTATTTTGACATGTTACAAAGTGTGACATGTAAACACACGAGCTGATGGAGGATTTTGGCCCCTGGTTCAGTGAGGTCAGGGGCCACAGAGGGCTGGGAGCCTCCTGGAGCTGGTCCCGGTGTGTGCAGTGAACTGGTGTCACTGCGGGTCCGGTTGTGTGTGAATAATGGCCCAGTGCGTGGAGGTGTCCCCGGCGGAGGAGGCCGCGGTGCAGCCTGAGCGGAGCCGCCTGTCGCTCTCCGCCGCCGGACTGAGTGAGGCCGCCGCCGGCCGGCCAGCTCCGGCTGCCGCTAGCATGTGGCTAACACATCCCATTGTTTTCAATGAGGGATGCTAACACATTTAAATAACGGTTTTCTCCGTTTGAGGGCAGAATAAACGCGTGAATGTCGTTATTGTTCATTTTTACATAAACTCGGGGATTAATAAATAAAAATAATCCGGTGAAAACGCTCCTCGGCGGAGCGGTTAGCCTGCTATAAATAATATGTCATGTTATTACTTTCAAGGTCGGCACAATAAATTCAGCCATCTTGGTCGCTGAAACAAACGGCGGACGGAGGTTTGTCCTCTCCCCCTCTCCCCCTCTCCCGGGGGCTCGGGCCGGTCTGCTCCGCGGGGCTAACGGGGAGCTGCACCGGCCGCCCGGCTCAGCGCCTCCCGGGGCAGCAGCGAGCTAACGGAGGCTAACTGACCTGCCCAGCGTTAGCATGCTAACGTTAGCCACAAACAAACCCGGTAAATATCACCCGGGATGTTCTCGGTTCCGCTCGCTCCTCCGGCTTTTAGCTGACAGAGGCTCTTACCGAATAAACGCCAAAACACCACCGGCCCATTCACACCGGGAACCAGCGGCAGCTAACGGTAATAACACCGGGAGGATGGAGCCGTCTGGCCGGCCTGCGGGCTCTGTGAGCGGCGTGTGAGGAGGAGGAGAGCGCGGCGGGATGCTGCGGGAGGGAGCACACACGGAACCGACACACGGAACCGACACACGGAACCGACACAACGGACTCTCCCGGCCGGCCGGCGGGCTTACCTTGTCGGGGAGCAGCTCGGGGAGAAGCGGCGGCTCCGGTGGATGCAGCAGACAGCGGCGGTGTGTTGACCCAGTGTTATCAGCCGCTCCGCCCGCCGCCGGTCCGCACCGAACAATGAATTAAAGTCTGGATGTAACCGCACACCGCGGGCACCGCACGCTCCCGCACAGACCCAAACACCGGCTGCGACCACCGTCCGCCGTCCCGTTATTATTCAAACATAATAATGTGCGTGCACACGCCCGTGAGCGGCAGGCATTCATAAATAACATTTACGGTGCCAGGCAGAGGGAGGAGGGGCGGCGCTACACCGCATCACCCCGCACACACACACACACACACACACACACACACACACACACACACCGCATCACCCCGCACACACACACACACCCACACACACACACACACACACACACAC
>NC_056475.1:725654-809579 GCF_008729295.1 Plectropomus leopardus | reverse complement strand
CCCCGCTCCACCCGCCTCCCCCTCCTCAGAGGCGTTTCTCTCTCTCCCCCGTGCTCATCAGAGACTCGGCGGCCTCCACCTTCCTGCCTCCGCCTCCCGTGCCGTGCCAAGCGGCGGCACGTCCTCCGAGCTGCTCGGCCGTGGCCGGAGGGGCCGTGGGGGGCCCGGTGCCCGCCTCGCCCTCCTCGGCCTGCAGCACGCCGTCGTCTCTGCGACGCAGTCTGCCGCCGCAGCTGCCGCGCTGCCACTCGCAGCCCTGCGACCTGCTGCTGCTCAAACCGGGTCTGAAGAGACGCCGCGACCCAGACAGACCCTGTGCCCGACCCGTCCTCGACTTCACCAAGATGACTCAGGTACGGCAGGAGAACGTAAACACGACTCATCGCCTGGTTTTAATTTACAATCTTAAATATTCTGTGGTCGCTCTTTTTAAATTCACCACGTTGAGGGTTTGTACGGTCCTTAAAAACCTGGAAAAGTCATGGAATTAGCAAATAGCTATTTACAGGCCTGGAAAAAAATTGTAAAAACTAAATATACCTCAAAAGTTTTAGAAAGGTCACCTTTGGTTTCACATATTAGCGATAAAATGAATAGAAGTCGAGCCGTTTTTAAGTTGTGTTCTCCAAACCTGAGCTGAAAAAACAAGCCCCGCCCACCCTACCATTATTAATGCACAGTCTCTTAGTTACATTTTAATATTCACTTTGTTTCCTTTTCTGAATTCTTTATTTTTTTCAAATATATATATTTAAAAAGAACCAATAAGGAGCATCAATGGTCATTTCAGAGAATTTATGGTCTTTAAAATTTGCCTCAAAGTCCTTGAAAAGTCCTGGAAATCTATTGTTAAAAATGTGCATGAACCCTGATTTTGCACCGCTACCATGACAACCAGCACCGATGTTTTAACCTGGAGATATTTACGGTCTTACGTCATCACATACTGGTTTCTGATTGGATGTTGTGTTTTTTTAAAATTCAAACTTTTCCACATTTTCAGGTCGTATTTTTTTTTTTTTGCTTTATTTATTCACATGATTTATCTTACGATTGATTAATCGTTGACTCTGGGCTCTAGTTTTCAGACTTCTTCCTCCTGTCGCTCTGCAGACCCGCAGCATCGACCCGCAGTGTCTGGAGCGCGGCGGCGGCAGGCTGGCCTGCGGCGGTGACGTCTGCATGGGCATGGAGGCCTTCATGGGCGACTTCCGGGGCTCCTGCTCGCCGGCCGAGTGCCTGGGCAGGACCAGCATCGGCCCGCTGAGCGAGAGCGACGAGGAGTGCCGCGAGGATGACGACGATGAGGACGACGGTGAAGAGGAAGCGGAGGAGCGCGAGGCGGCGCAGCAGGCGGTGTTTGAGAGGGATTGTACAGAACTCGACTTGAACTTAATAGAAGAAAACTGAGGCGTTTGTAAATGGAAGGCTGTTCTCTGTTTCAGTTTTTTAGTTTGGTTTGGATCCGAAGCCCCGCCCCCCTCCATCGCCTCCTTGCCACCAATCAGCAAGGCTCTCAGGAACAACACCTTCTCTCATTGGATGAGGAAACGAAGCTGATTGAGGACGACAGTGATGATGTGACTGCCGCGGTGACGACTCGCCGCTGTGGAATCCTCCTGGCTGCTTTTTCACGTGTAACGCTGGTCGCCTGCCGTGAGCGGAAAGTCCTCAACCTGCATCTGACCTTCAGTGACCTCCGCAGCGGCCCCGACCTGCACGCTAACAGGTGCGGGCCCCTGAAGCCCAGATGCAGAGTTGACCCCCTCAGACTGTCCAGGTGCGTCTCGGCGTCCAGGTGTCTTCCAACACACAGTTGCTGAGTCTCTGTAACACACTTCAGTCTGACGAGGACGTCGCCGCGCCGCAGCGCCGACCTGACACGCCATCACCACGCCATCACCACACGGTCCCAACGCCAGACGTCTCAAAGAGCAGCTGTGATTTAAAGGGTCAGTTCACCCAAAACACTCAAACACACCTTTTCACTTTAGAAGTAAATAAATCCAACATAGGACTTAAATTTCAGAGCAGCAAGGCGGATTCTAGTTTTTACGCTCAAAGTCGGACACTTAACCATTTAGGGCATTTTTTCAGCCACCAATTTACATCCCCTAAAATGTTTGTTTTTGTCGCTGACAGGCTCAGATTGTTATTCTAAGCGTCTGAAAATGGAAAGGATCCCGACAGAGACAGATATTTTTGTCAAAGAGTAAAATCCAGAACCAGCCCTAAAATCGCCACCGCCAAACTGAATAACAATTTGAGCCTATCGTTGACAGAAACAAACACTTTTTTAGGCACAAATTGACGGTACGAATATGCCACAAGGGTAACATTGAAACCTGTTTTTGTCAGCTGACAGGCTCCGTCTGATCCTACAGAGAAAGATCTTTTTGTTTAACATTATTTGAGCTTTAAAAAAGACACAAGTTGAGCTGCTTCTGTTAAATATTAATCAGTATTTCAGAAAACCTGATTTTTTTGCCATTTAATACGTAAAGTTTCCTACAGTCTGACGATTTTTGTTATTTTGTCTGAACATTTTAGTTTGTGATTTTGACTCCATGTAAATATTGAGGCGTTAAGATATTTATCATTAAATTAAGCAATCAGAATGAATTTTATTGGCACAACTTTAATAAGAGAAGATAGTTCAACGTCTGGCTTCACATACACCACACACGCTTCATGTCACAGTCATGTGACCTCAGCACGGTGATGCGTTCAGGTTCGCTGCTGCTCCGTGGCGTCGTCCCGTCAGGCTTCACTGAGGGCAGGTAGCCACTGATGCTGTTGTTCACCTGAGTGTTCACACATTCCTGTTACTACACACTCCTTCTCATTCACCCACCCTCTGTGTGTGTGTGTGTGTGTGTGTGTGTGTGTGTGTGTGTGTGTGTGAGAGAGAGTGAGTGTGTGTGTGTGTGTGTGACATCTTGAACCCCCTGGTGGTCATGTCACTTGTGTCCAGATTGAATCCAGATATAATTTATCCACATTAACACCTACGAGCGCTCACACCGGTCACGTTTCCAAATTTTAAACTCATTTCCATAAAAGAAAAAACGTGTTATTATGACACGTCATGTAGGAGATTCACTCTGAACTCCACTCAAAGCTGAAATGATGGAAAATCAGGTAGAAGAAAACATGATGGAAATCTGATATTTATGCTAGTTTCCTGTGTTAATGTGAGTAGCAGAGGACTTTTATTTTAACATTTAAATCCATGCAGGACATACGGGGTTCATACCGTCAGAAAATTCTGGAAAAGTTATGGAATTTTCAGGCCCGGAAAATATTTTGAAAAGTAAATATCCCCTTAAAGTTATTGAAAAGTCATTGAATTTTGATTCACAAACCTGTAAAAAAAACATGATGGGTTCAAGGACCATCAGAAATTTGAAAATCCCCCAAAAAATTTTAAAGAAAAAAATAATTGCCAAAATTTAAATCATCATTAAATCATTTAAATCTTGTGTAAAATAAATACCATCCCAATGTTTGAACCTGAATTATATTTAAATATTCAGTTCTAATCTTGTGTTTAAATATAATACATATTTAAGGAAACATATATATCGTAATAAAAAAGAACCGTCATTTCAGAGAATGTATGGTTTTTAAAATTTGCATCAAAAGTCATGGAAAAATCACGGAAATTTAGTGGTAAAAATGTGTATGAACCCTCCTTTATTACATGTAATTCGTTGACAGAAGACATTAAATCAGATTTTGGGTGCTTTTATTCTCTCTCTGGATTTAATCTGGATGCTGAGCAGAACCATCAGGTGTGAATGTCTGTAAAATCGACTGAAAACTCTGATGCTAGTTTTTGTTTTGTTTGTTTTATTTCCTCCGATTTTCACTTGAAACCCACAAAAATAGAAGAGAAACTGCACGCTGAAGGTCTCTGAACCTTTGACAGCGTTTAACCGAGCGACCACACGGCTTGTTTTACACACTTAAGCTTTTCTACTGAGAATCACACTTCACATTCCTGCTGATCATTTCAGACCCACTTCACGAAAAATCAACCTGCAGTGAGATAATCCGTCACAGTCAGTGTTTTTCTTTACTGTTGGTTTATTTTCATGTGGTCAAACAGTTGACAAAACCCGAGAGTTGATGGTCAGCGGCAGAAAAAGAGCGACGTTTGAGACTCACACCCAGAAGACAATCAACAAGTAAACAGGAAAAAAAAAGAAAATAACATGTTTGAAAAATAAAATGTTCATTTTAGTTCAGCAGATAAATGCACTTAAAAAGGAAAGTATTACGACTGAATAAAGTTTGACTAAAATGTTGACTGTGATGGATTATCGTCATTTATAATTGTGGCGACTTTACTGTTAAATTTTCAGATCTTTGTTTAAAGTCAACAGCAGCAAATTCACTTTGTAAACGATTGTTTTTAGGGTTCATACTGTCATGAAAACCCTGGAAACGTCATGGATTTTGCAAATAGAAATTTCCAGGCCTGGAAAAGTTTCGAAAAAGTAATGGGAATTAGTTGCACAAACCTGTATGATAACACATAATGTGTTTAAAGACCGTTGGAAATTTGAAAATTTTTGTTTTTACGGTTTCTGGCTATAAAGGGGTAGTTTTGCCCATTTGTTTTTCTTTTTTGTGATTTTAAAGAAAAAAATGTGGCTTTTTTTTTTCTTCACAAATTTTTGATGAATTTTAAGATAAATTCTAAGGCATTCTTTTAAAAAGAAAATTAACCTTAAACACCCACATGATTTTAAGAAACTGTTTTGGCATAATCTTTTTCTTTTGAAATTCCTGAAATTTGGGGGATTTTTAATAGAAATATGCTTTCCATTTTCTTTAAAGCTCATTAAAAAATTAACAGATTTATTCTAAAAATATTGACAAAAATTTAAAAGGGCCAAAAATCTGAGAAAGAACCAGTAAGGATTATCGATGGTTGTTTTAGAGAATGTATGGTCTTTAAAATTTGCCTCAAAGTTATGGAAAATAATTGGTAAAAATGTGTATGAACCCTGGCTTTTGTTTTTTCAGCGGGTTTCAGTTTGTGTAATTGTTTCTTTTTCTCTGTCTGATGTCATCCATCATATTGTCGGGGGAGGGGCGGGGGTAACAAAAAACTTACTTCTGATCTGAAAAACTGCACTCGTAAAAAAAACAAAACAGTTCGACAAAATGTTAACATTTCCTTCAGTGAGAAGTTCATGAGTGTCATGAAACTGGGATGTGGTTAGCCTAGCTTAGCATAAAAATTGGGGACAATGACGCTCTTATTTAAATTGTGATAACAAGAAGGACACCGTTATTTCTTCTGTCTCATTCTTGTGAACATGATATCTCAAGAATGACCTGAGATAATTTCTTCAAATTTAGCACAAACGTCCGCTTAGATTAAACAATGAAAAGTGAAGGTCACTGTGACCTTCTATTCGTCTTCTTCTCGTGAACGCAATACTTCAGAAAACCTTTAAGGATTTTTTTTCTAATTTCTCACAAACATCCCATCGCACTCAAGAATGAGCTGATTAGATTTTGGTCACTGTGACCACTCGTCTCGTGCTCGTGAACTTGATATCTTAACAACACCTTGAGGTATTTTTTTCTGTGCAAATATCCACTTGGACTAAACAATGAATTGATAAGATTTTGGTGTTTAAAGGTCAAGGTCAATTTGACCTTGTATCTATCTAAATCTTGTAAATGTGATTTCTTACGAACACCTTGAATGAATTTCTTTAAATTTGGCACAAACATCCACTCGACTCAATAATAAACTGATAGCATTTTGGTGGTCACAGGTGAACGTGACCTTCCATCTGTATTATTCTCATCTCTTATTAGTCTCTCCAGAAAACCTTGAAGGATTTTATTTCTAATTTGACACAAACATCCACTTGGACTTAACAATAACCTAATTTGATTTTTGTGGCGAAAGGTCATTGCATCTATCTGATTTTCGCTAACACAATATATGAAGAAGGTCTCAAGAATGAACTGATTAGACTTTCACTGCTACAAATATTTAGTATAATTTAGGCTCTTTATCTGTTGTGACTATTAAAGTTTAGCATTAGCTTTCACCACCTTGGAATAATTCCAAAAATTGGCATGAGCTTTTTTTTTTTCTTTTTTCTTTTTTTACTTGTTTAACAAACAACAACAAATAACACGATCAAATTTTATTAAGAAAAAATCATTTGCAGTGGAGCTATAGCTTAAATTTCTATTTGGGTCACAGATTTTGATGTAACACCAGCGATAGCACAGGCAAGCTGTTTTCCTCTGCTTCCATGCCTTATGCTAAGCTACGCTAACCACATCCTGAATCCAGTTTTGTGCTTCACACCCAGACGCGGGATTGAATACTTCCAAACTTCTCACCTCTCAGAGTGAAAGATGATAGTAATATTCACCAACAAGTTGAACTGCTCCTTTACGTTAAGTTTGCTACGAGCTAGCGCGTTAGCTTCATGTGCTGTCAATTAGAAATTTCAACTTGGTGAAAAAAATATTTAAATAACAAGGCTCAGTTCACACACACACACACACACACACACACACACACACACACACACATTTTACTCAATCTACTAAACAGTCAGGAATTAAACACTACACTTAAAAAAAACACAACAGAAATATCTCCGAAACAACAGTGTCCCCACAATCCACACAATATATCTCTGTAACACAATATGTAATACACACACGCACACACACACACAATATATATGTCCCTGACACCAGGACAAAACTATGTCCCCACACACATACACACTCAGTGTCCTTGTAAAACACATAAACACACAATATGTCCCCATAAGACACATATACACACAAAATATCTCCCGTAATATACAAACTCACTGCCCTTGTAACACACAAACATACACACAATATGACCCCATAATACACATATACAAATTCAGTGTCTTTGTCACACTCATACACACGATATGTCTGCATAATACATATAAATGAACTCAGTGTCCTCATCGCACACATATGCACAAAATGTGTCCCTGTAACGCACATATACACACAATGTGTCCCTGTAACATGTATACAAAGGCGGTGTCCTTGTAATATACATACACACAAACACAAAGTCCCTGTAACACGCATACACGGAAACACACACACACAAACAATGTCCCTGCAAGACACGTAAACATGCAGTGTCCCCATAACACAGGTAGACAAGCGTCCCTGTCCACACCCCCTCCTGGCTGGTCGGTTTGTTTCCGTTGATCACTCCATGACGCCCAACATAAGCCTTAACTGAACATATATTATTATTCTGTAAATCAAAATGTTAAAAAGAAAAAAAAGGAAAAGACAAAACTAACAGAGAAGAAAAGGAAATGTGTACTGTAGCTGTTAAATTTTTAGTCCCTCTGTTCATTATTTTCTGCTGTTTTTTCTTAATATTTCTAATCTGATGTCTGAGCGTGACGAGGTGTCGGCGATGAACACATCGTGTTTGAAAAAATGAAATAAATAAAAGCAGCTTCAGGACGGCGGAGGAGCTGTAAACGGAGAAGCAGTCGTGTACAAAGTTAGCGGAGAGACTCGGACATCTCTTGTCTTTTAGAAATGTTTTTTATTGTATGTGATTTAAAAAAAAAAAGAACAATGACAACATGGCAATTTGAAAAAGCAGTTTGTGAATAAATTAAGTTTATTGAGAATTATTTTACAAAGAAAGGGGAAAACTGGCGTCCTGTGTTTATTCCCATCACTCCCATCAATCACAGAAACAAATTCATTTACAGTTTTAGAAAAATAATCGCGCCGAAAGGTCACGATTAAAGGAGCATGCTGCTGTTTGCGGTAAAAAGTCGACTTTAAAATGTGGCGTTTGATCACATGGCGTAATGTCACAGAGGGAGCGTACTGTCGGCTGCAGACCTCAATTTTAATTTCACTGCCAGAAGACGTCCATAACTTTAATGTTAATTTGGCAGTAAATACAAAGTGAGAAATTACTTTTATGAGTCGCAATAAAATTAAAATAATAATCATAATAATAATAATGATAGCTGCAATTTTAAGACTGAAAACCAAAATGAGGAAGGAATTGTCAATTTCATGAGAAAAAAAGTCTTACATTTATAAAAAGGTTAAAATAAAATGAAAATAAATCTCAAATTTATTATGATGAAATTAATATATAAGGATAAGGTTATTTTATTTTTATTTTATTAAAAAAATCAACAATAAAAGTCCCAGTTTAATGAGAAAAATAGTGATGCAAGAGTGTAGCTGCAATTTTACTTTCAAAAAAGTATTTTTTTTTTTTTTATCAATTTTGAGTCACTTTTGTAAAAAAAAAGTCAAAGTTAAATAATTGTAACTGCAAATTTAAGAGTGAAAACCAAAATGAGAAATGAATGTAATCAGTCAATCAATAACTGATTTAATGAGAGAAAAAAGTAAAAGTCTTAACTTTAAGACAGTTAATATAAATTAAAGTAAATCTCAGGTTCATTATGAGAAAAGTAATAACATGAGAATAAAGTGACATTTTTGTCCTGTTATGATTTGGAGCTTAAATAGATTTTTAAATGAATAAAAATCTATTCATGAAACAATTTTCTTCTTTTTTTCCAGAATTATGAGATCAGTGATAAAAATTTCCAGTTTTATTAAAATGTGAGAGAGTACTACTACGAATCAACATTTCTGCAGAAGATCACACATCGATAATAAAGAGAGATAATTATAATAATGTCAGATGTCATTATGCTAATAATTACACAAACAACACAAGACAAATGTGAGAATATTTTTCGCATGGTGACATAATTTGATGTAATTCAGAGAAAACAATTCGTGACGGGGATAAATAAAACATGAAACTATAAAGTTTGTTGTATATCAAAGTGCAGGTGAGGAGCGGCGGCTTCCTGTTCCCTCGATCCGGATCAGAGACGTTCGCACGATGTGTCCAGTTCAGTTTTTGTCCGCAGGGCTGCTCTCCGAGGAGGAGGAGGTGCTGGAGGAGGAGGTGATGGCCGGCGCCGCGGTGACGCTGATGGGGACGACCCTCTCCTTCCCATCGTGCACCGCTTTCTCCCGGGGCGCCTGGATCTGCAGCCGGCCGCCCACCAGTGAGCAGGTGACGGTCTCGGGGTCGACGCCGTCCGGCAGCTCAAACTCCTGCCTAAACTCCTGACACCTGTAGGAGTACGAGCCCTTCTCGTCCTCCTGCTTCTTCTCCGTGCGGCCGCTGACCCGCAGCTTCCTGCCCACCTGTTTGACGGACAGCTCCTCCGGGGAGAACTCCTTGGTGTCGAGGCTGAGGGCGAAGCCGGCGCCGTCCCTCCCCAGCTCCTGGAAGGCGATGGGCTTGAAGGCGCCGGTGGCGGACGAGGTTTGGTCGATCTCCTCGAAGATCCTCTGGTGCAGCCGCTCCATGTACTCCATGCTCTGCCTCATCTCCTGCAGGTGGCGGATCATCTCCTGCTCCATGTGGAAGAAGAGCGGACGCGTCTCGGGCCACAGGCTGCGGACGGGCCAGTGCAGGTCCAGGAAAGGCCTCATAGCGACGGGGGACGGCTGGAAGACGCTGGGACACAACATCTCGAAGACGGTGGCGCTTTCAGATCAGCAGCTTCAGGCTGGAGTCTGTCTGTCCGTCTGTCCCACGTCCTGCTCTTTATATACACACACACACACACACACACACACACACACACACACACACACACACACAGGAATGCTGCTGGAACTTTCCGGGTGTGTGTGTGTGTGTGTGTGTGTGTGTGTGTGTGTGTGTGTGTGTGTGCGCTCACAGGCTAAATGCAGCTCAGCTGGTATTCCTGCAGTCTGCTGCCACATGCCGACACATCGCCGCTTTGTTCTATTTCTGCTGCGTTTCTGTCATGGTCTTTATAAAGCAGGTGAGCACACACACACACACACACTCTCTCACACACACACACACACACACACACACACACCCCGTGAGTCACTCTACAGGAATTAAACCTCATAAAATGTGTTTTTCATCTTTATGTTTTAATCTCAAACCTTATTTTTCTCACTGAAGGACTTAAAGCAGGACCTGGTCTGACAGAACGAAGTCTTTCCTTCACAGATGTAGTGAAACGTGTCGTATGGCCTCCTGTCAGGATCAGTCAGAGGTGTCAGGGACATAAGTCATCAGAATGGACGAGTTCCTGAATAAATGTTGTCAAATTTGACGTTTGTCATTCTGACAGCTGCCATCAGTCACTGTGTCAGCTACAAATGTAAGATTTTAATTTTTTTTTTAAAGATTTTAATTCATCTCTAGAAATGTTTGGACGTTTCCAGGATACGATTGTAGGATGTTTCTTGGATTTCAAGACATTTCTAGTATTTGAGGACATCAGTGTCTTATCTGTGTCCTCTGTCGGGGGTGTGGGGGATCCTCCTCTGGCTCTTTTTTTGATCAACAAGCTCTATTTTGATGCTGTTTTATTCACTCTGACACCTTATGGAGACTAAAAGGACAAAAATAATTCAGTGTCACTCACTTTTTTATTACTGTGAATTAAAAAAAGTTTGGGGGGCTCCCCGGCACCCTGTCAGGGCCCAGATTTGGCCTGCGGGTCGTAGGTTGAGTATCACTGTCATAGTGCATAGGTGCGCATGTCTTGAACCGGCCTCGATGAGATGACCAGACAGTTGAGTTGTTCCTCGTATCACCATGGTAACAGGTTTTGTCTTTAAGGATCAAACACGGTGTGACATTAGAGGACGTTCCTCCTCCGGTTACCGTTTACAGACGCGTGACGTCAGCAGTGTGTTCGGTTAACAGTCAGTGTCCCGGTTTGTCTCAGTAAAAACTCACCCACGTCTATTTTTATTTATTCAACGTTGTTGTTGTTGTTGTTGTTGTTGTTGTTGTTGTTGTTGTTGTTGTTTAGCATTCCATTTTTGTTACTAAAACGTTCTAATTCTTCATTCAACGTTCTAACGTCGTTGTTCAGCGTTCTGTTGTTATCACAGTTAAACGTTCTGTTCTATTTAATGTTCTAATGTTTGCTTTCATGTTTTTCCGGTGAAACCTCCGCTCCTCCCGCCTCCCTGGACTTCAGCCAATCACATGTCAGCAAACGACAGCTGTCACGATATATATATATAGACACATATATATATATATACACACACACACACACACACACACACACACACACATAACTTTATAACTTTAAGTGGAGCAGAGAGCGCCGTCAGTGTGACCGGGGGATTAGCTCAAATGGTAGAGCGCTCGCTTAGCATGCGAGAGGTAGCGGGATCGATGCCCGCATCCTCCAGATGCTTTTTTTTTTTTTTTTAACACCGCCGTCTTCATTTGGAAATAACGGCTTGATTTGGTTGTTCGAGCGCGTGAGAAACATTTTCCCGCCGGTTTTCGGTGACTATCCGACGTTTTATTGCAGATTTAAGTAAATTTATTGTCATTGGCGACGTTTACTTGTTAATTCATAAAAAAACATTATTTCAAATTATTTATTGCTGATCAGCGCGATACATGAAATAATATTATGTCTAGAAACTTAAAATAAACTACAAATTGATTCATACAACCTAATGCAGCCTGCAGTATTTAGCAACAGATCTTTTTGACAAGTTTAGAGAATTAAAAAAAAAACACCACATATGTATAAATAAACAGAAAAAAAGTAGAATCTGACGAAAATGATAGGTCTATTATTTATTTTTATTTATTTATTGACATTAATTTATTGTCATTTGCACAGAAATTATGAAGAAACACTTGTTGGCAATGAACGTCTAAAATCTCAGACTCCCTTCATGCTTATTAAATATGTACGCTTACAAAACGAAAAACAAAACATAAAATCTAAATTAAGATAATCTAAAAGTCTATTTGTGGTAGAAACACTGATGTAAACAGAATATTTTCATTACATTCATATTTGTCATCCAGCAGGTGGCGATGTCGCTGCTGTTTCATTGTTTCTACTGAAGTTTCTCTTCATTTTTTTGATGCATCTTAGAAAAAAAGGTGACGAAAAAATTGAAACTGTTTCCAAAACAGAAACAAAATTAAAAAATCTCTTCACATGCTGGTGCCCAAAATAATACTGCAACAAAACGCTGCTCCAAACATGTGACCGCCGACATTTAAGCACTTTCAATAAATGATTGTATGATTGGACTGATTATTTATTTATTTATTTATTATTGATTTTGTAAAATAGATAAATAAAATAATAAAAATAAATACTAAACAAATAACTATCAAAATAAAACACTATAAAAAACAATCAAAATAAATCAAATCAACAACGTCATGGTTGTTTAACAAACAACTAAATACTTCAGTAAATCCTTTGTGTGTGTGTGTGTGTGTGTGTGTGTGTGTGTGTGTGTTCTTCTTCTTTCTCACTTTCTTTGTCTTTTTCATTTCTGTCGTGACCTCTTTTCATCTCTGCTTTGTCTCTGAATCAAATCTCAAATCTTTTATACTTTTAAAGACTTTTTTATGTGCTTTTAAATGCAAACATTTTTGTACTCTCACACACACACACACACACAGACACAGACACAGACACACACTCCAGTCCGACCTGTCCATCTAGTTGTTTCGTCACAGCTCGGTTCACTTCAACACACACACGCACACACACACACACACACACACACACACACACACACACACTCACACACACACAGTCCGGGCGTCCCGCCAGCAGAGGGGCTGTCTGCCAGCAGGAAGTTCCTTATTTGAGCATCAGGACGTCCGCTGCAGCAACAGGAAACACCATATTTGGGCTGAAGCTGTGAGAACGCCCCCCCCCCCCCACACACACACACACACAGTATGTCATTACTGTCAGCAGTAAATCCTGTGTGTGTGTGTGTGTGTGTGTGTGTTCTTTAACTTGTAATTCGACCTAAAAACTATTTTTATGGCTGTTATTGTGATTTGTCGACGTGTCGCTGAAGTTGTAAATTCGGCTTCAGCTGCGTCACACGCTCCTCAATCCGTTTAAAACCGTAGACGTAAAACTCATTTTTTTCTTTTCTCATTTTTCTCATTTTAGCCAAAAAGTTCAGAGTGAAAGATGAAAACAAAATCCTCACTCAATGTCGTCTTACTCGCTTGTTTTGGAGCTTTCAGCTGCAATACATGGTCTTCTTCATGTGAATAAATAAACTTCTCAGCTGATGAGAGCGGTAGAAACGAGTTTAAAAACAGCAAAAGTAAGGAGGATTTTCACTTTTTATTCTCTTTGCTTCAAAGAGGAAACTGTATCAAAGTAAACAAACCTACTCAGCAGGTAAACAACACGTTCACGTATGAACACAACACGGAAACATGACTCACGTTCAGCAGATTTACATTCAGTCTCTAAAATCGTCCGTTTTCTCAGTGAGGTTTGGTGAGTCTGTGAGTCCTTTCACAATAAACCTCTGAAACTGAAGGAAACTGGTGTGATTTATTTTGAAAAGGCAAATGAGCAACTCAGAAAGAAATGTCCTGCAAAATGCAAATTAAAAAAAAGTTTTCAGTGATAAGAAAAATTAAAAATAAGTTGGGGGGGTTAAGATGATATTATAAAAAAAATAAAAAAAATAAAAAAACGGACAAATGTCCAGAAAATGTAATTCATAAATTTAATCATAGAATTCAGAGTTATTCTACAAAATAAATTTTTATTATCATTATTTTTATTTTGTGGCTCTTTATAAGGTAATTTTTGTGTCTTTTGTGTTTTTGTTTTCTTTTTTATGCTTATTTTCAGGTTTTTTTCTGTAAATTTATGCAACATTTTTTCATGAAGTTGCTCTTTGCCTTCTTCCTCTGTTCGGGTTTCAAAGGGTTAAAGTTCGCGTCCGGACGCCATCAGTGACCACGGAGGCTGAGGAGGCTCAAAATGTTTCGTAGACCTCCTCCGCAGATCTGCTGACCTCTGACCTCTCGTACAGTCTGACGTGACGTTAAAGTTTCAGTCTGGGGTCAAAGGTCCCTGCGGGACAGGAGGACTTCCTGTCCGTCAGCAGTTGTTGGCGCTGGGGGGGGAGGGGAGCTCTGAGTGAGGACTCGCCATGGGGGAGGAGAGCAGCAGGAGGAGTAGAGGAGGGGGGAGGGGGAGGAGGCGAAGCAGGAGGAAGAGGGGAGGAGCGCGGCGGTGGGGGAGGAGCTGTACACGGGGGAGGAGTAGGAGGAGCCAGGGGAGGAGGTGGGCGGCGTGTTAATGGCGCTGGCAGCGGAGGAGGCGCAGCTCCTGTCAGCTCTGCGCTCCCGCTGACGCTGGTGGATCTTGGCGTGTCTCTTGCGCTCGTCACTGCGGGCGAACTTGCGTCCGCACTCGGCGCAGGCGAACGGCTTCTCGCCGGTGTGCGTGCGGATGTGCGTGGTCAGGTGGTCGCTGCGGCTGAAGCTGCGCATGCAGATGCGGCACTGAAACGGCTTCTGGCCCGTGTGCACGCGCACGTGGCGCGTTAGCTCATCGGAGCGGGAGAAGCGGCGCTCGCAGCCGTCGGCGGGGCAGGCGTACGGACGCTCGTGCGGCGTCTTGCACTGACGGCCGGCGGGGGACTTCCTAATCCGGCCAAGTTTGGTGAGCTGAGCCTGGTGGGCGGGGCTGGAGGCGGGGCCCTGCGGCTGCGTCTGGATCTGCGAGGAGAAGGACTTGATGGTGGAGAGCGGTGTGAGCGGTGGCGGAATCAGGTCCGGCTTCTGGTCTGGGATCAGGCCCAGCTCGCCGTCCTGTGGCAACGGCAACAGGTAGTCCGGGAGCATTGGCACCACCCGGGGGGGCGGCTGCAGGCCGAGCCTGGCGGCGGTGGCGGCGTAGGCAGGAGGCGGGCCCTGCGGCTGGGAATCAGCGGCGGGGAGGAGGAGGTCGGAGGTGGTGGCGGAGGTGTAGGTCGGCGTGGCGGAGAACACTGAGGTGACGTCACAGCTGAGGCTCGATGATGATATCACTGATGATGTCACAGACGATGCAGAGAAGGGGAGGCTGCACGCTGGGGGGGGCGGAGCCCCGACGCTGACCAGCCCACTGAACAGACTGAGGAGAGGCTCCGCCCAAAGACCAGCGCTGGTGGTGGGCTCGAAGCTGAAGCGGCCGCTGTAGGCGAGCGGAGGGAGGCGGGGCGTCAGGGGGGGGGGCGTCTGGAAGTCGAGGTCCGACAGCGAATCTGAAACACAGAAGAAGAAACGCCGCTCAGAGATTTGTAAAACGTGTTTTCACGTTCAAGAAAACGTTTTTCTTTTCTTTAGTGTTTGTTTTCTTTTTCTATTTGGAGGATTTTTAAAGAAAATCTTCAAAGTTTTTCTTTAAATTATTTTTTTTTAATTTCACGTTTAAAAACATGTTTTTTTTTTTAAAAAAAAGTCATGCCTTCAAAATGCCTGCAGGTTTTCTTTTTAAAAATCGCCAAAATTATTTTCCCCGATGGTGCTTCAACTAACCATGTTTTATCATACAAGTTTATGACAAAAAATTCCAGGACTTTTCCAAAACTTTTTCAAGGCAAGTTTTAAATGCAAACTTTTCCAGGTTTTTCGTGACTGTAAGAACTTTGACGTTCAGACTCAACTTTAGAGAAACAAACATTCATCTGGTCTCAGATCAGTCTCCTCTCAGAGGATCCACAGAATTACTCATTAAAAACGTTGAATGTTTTTAAACGATAATAACTGCTGTCTGAGGTTTTGTTGCATTTTGTATTT
The DNA here is from genome assembly GCF_008729295.1 of Plectropomus leopardus. Lineage (NCBI taxonomy): Eukaryota > Metazoa > Chordata > Actinopteri > Perciformes > Serranidae > Plectropomus > Plectropomus leopardus. The sequence goes on along the minus strand of NC_056475.1, from coordinate 793,876 downwards.
TTTATTTACAATCATTCCGTAAATAACAACAACATTTAAACAGATTTTAACGCCTCATTCATTAAAGTGAATCATTTCTGCATATTTCACTTGACCTGCATGAGACACGTTTTAGGGGTTTGATGTATATATTAACCCTATAAAAACCTGGAGCGACATCAGTTTTCTTGTGTAGCTTTCAGACGACGTTCACAAGTATTTAACCCTTTGTGAGCAAATTGATGCGATTTTTTCCCAAAACGTGAAATAAAAGGCAATAAGTAGCTTGTTAAGGAAATTTCCACAATTGCAAGAAATAATATTTTAAAAAATATTTTTTCAAAGCTAGGGAAAATAGTTTTTTTTTTTAAATATCACGATTACATAGAAGAAACGCCGCTCAGAGATTTGTAAAACGTGTTTTCACGTTCAAGAAAACGTTTTTCTTTAGTGTTTGTTTTCTTTTTCTATTTGGAGGATTTTTAAAGAAAATCTTCAAAGTTTTTCTTTAAATTATTTTTTTTTAATTTCACGTTTAAAAACATGTTTTTTTTTTTAAAAAAAGTCATGCCTTCAAAATGCCTGCAGGTTTTCTTTTTAAAAATCGCCAAAATTATTTTCCCCGATGGTGCTTCAACTAACCATGTTTTATCATACAAGTTTATGACAAAAAATTCCAGGACTTTTCCAAAACTTTTTCAAGGCAAGTTTTAAATGCAAACTTTTCCAGGTTTTTCGTGACTGTAAGAACTTTGACGTTCAGACTCAACTTTAGAGAAACAAACATTCATCTGGTCTCAGATCAGTCTCCTCTCAGAGGATCGACAGAATTACTCATTAAAAACGTTGAATGTTTTTAAACGATAATAACTGCTGTCTGAGGTTTTGTTGCATTTTGTATTTTTTATTTACAATCATTCCGTAAATAACAACAACATTTAAACAGATTTTAACGCCTCATTCATTAAAGTGAATCATTTCTGCATATTTCACTTGACCTGCATGAGACACGTTTTAGGGGTTTGATGTATATTTAACCCTATAAAAACCTGGAGCGACATCAGTTTTCTTGTGTAGCTTTCAGACGACGTTCACAAGTATTTAACCCTTTGTGAGCAAATTGATGCGATTTTTTCCCAAAACGTGAAATAAAAGGCAATAAGTAGCTTGTTAAGGAAATTTCCACAATTGCAAGAAATAATATTTTAAAAAATATTTTTTCAAAGCTAGGGAAATAGTTTTTTTTTTAAATATCACGATTACATATTTAAAATTTTGTGACAGAATTATTATTTAAATTATTTTATTATTAATTATCTAAATTTTAAGCATGTTTAAAAAAATATTTCCTTGATTTATTTGTAGTTTGTAGTAACTTATTACTTGCTAATTTTGGGGTAATTTCTTTTTTGCTCATTGCATGTTTTTCAAAGTGTAAAGAGATTTTATTCATACTTTTCTCTTCTAAACATAATGCGAAACAGTCCCCTCCTGCACCTCCACCACCTCCCGCTGCTCACCTCCGTACTCCCCGGGCTCCGCGCTCAGCAGCCCGGCTCCCTCCGCAGCGGATGCGGCCAGCAGCGACCCTCCGGCCGCGGCGTTCTGCAGCAGCAGCCGCAGCTCCTCCAGCTTGGAGAATCCGTCCAGCGGGGAGGGAGGCGGCGGGAGGCCGGACAGGGGCTCCGAGATCTGCAGGGCGGACAGGAGCAGCTCCGCTTTGGTGGCTGCCATCTCTCTAGAGAAGCAGGAGGAGCAGGAGGAGGAGGAGGAGGAGGGGGAGGAGGACGTGGGCGGCTCCGGAGGCTCCGCAGCACCGGGCTGCTCCGGCGGGGGGACCGGGCTGCTCTCCGCTGCTGAGCCCGGCGGAGAGGCGCTCTGCCCGGGCTGACTCTGCGGCTGGGGGCGGTTCTGCTCGGAGGAAGCCAACCTGGAGGCTCGTGAGCTCCGGGTCCCGCGCGCACAAGATGATTTTAGGGTTGTTTGTGTAGGAAGTGCTGCGTCATCAGCAGAGTAAACAACAACAACAACAACAGTTAGTCGTCACGTGCTGTTGAACTTGGGTCTGTCACTTTCCTCAGTGAGGATTCCCGCCTTTATAAAGACTCCTGCGTGACGTACATTCCCAAATATGGCGGGGAGGAAGCCCATATATGGTCCGAGCGGTGAGCGTGCAGACCGGGCTGCGCGCGTACGCTCCGATGGCCCGCGTGCTCTTTGTGCTGCGGTTTTTGGAGCGTGAAGGATCAAGAGGATCCAGACTTCAGTCCGGGTCACCGGCTGCCGTCTGTCCGCCGGACCGCGGCCCGTCAGCGGTCACCGGGAGCCCCGCCAGCCGCCATGGCCGGAAACCCCGGAGACACGTCACAGCGCGGGCCATTTTTTTTTGGAGCTACGTCACATGGAGACCATCCAGCCGCGTCATCGCTTCCTCGATCCTTATTTGGGTGTGTTCCTGTCAGAGAGCGGAGCATGGAGGAGGCGCGAGCTCCTGCAGCCAAAAACACACCGGAGCAAAAACATGAAGCTGCTTCACAATTTATACTGCAAATACTGCAAATATCTGAAGTACAAATATACAAATACTCCTATAAACATATCATATATATAGTACACGAAATATGCCACATACTTTCACATCTGAATTATGTGAAATACACCAGATAAATGCATGATTAAATAACTAAAAATAAATAAATAAATAAATCAAAAAACAGAAGTGAACAGAAGAAAAAGAGAAAAATCGCTGGATGACAGAGCGCATGCGCGTGGTGGAGGGGTGTGTTTAAACATTTTTAAAGCTTGATTTTGAAAAGCATATTTTTGAGTGATAGGAGTGTGTGTGATATTAAAGCGGGCCTTTTAATGATCAAAAAAGAAGAATGAAAAGCAGATAAAATGCTTTGAGTGTTACTAAATATTCAAGAATCCTCCAAATCTGAAATGATCAATGATCAGTCCTCACACACCTGAACACATCCCGAGTGTGTGTGCGTGTGTGTACTTTGGTGAAGATGTGTGTGTTTGGGTCGGTCGGAGCGCACGTGGATTATTCTGCAGCTGACTGTTGAACTTTCTGTGGAGGACACCGTCTCACCGAGTCCCCGGTTTAACGGGAAGTGGATAAACTGTAAACGCACCGAGACATGGCGGCTCTGCAGCCGGTGAGTGTTTGACACTTTTGCCTTTGTATTTTCCGGCTGCTGCCAAACTCAAGTTTACCTCAGAGCGAGAGCAGCTGATTCGCTCCGGCGAAGTTTGCTTGTCAAATATGTTTCAGTAAGAAATCGTGGCGGAAACAGTGTTTTCGGTATATTGTTACAGCTGTGTGTCTGTGGGAGGAAGAAAAAACACATAAACAAGACCTTACGTTGTTTTCAGTTTAAATGAAACCAGGTTTTTATGTTCAAATATGTCTGTAACGGTGTCAAAATAATGTCTCAAACCGGGGCCCTCTCGCGTGTGAGGCGAAGCACGAAGCCTGTCAAGTCAAAGTCACATCCGGTAAGAGTCGGGTAGCAGTTTCCGTAGTGTAGTGGTTATCACGTTCGCCTCACACGCGAAAGGTCCCCGGTTCGAAACCGGGCGGAAACATGTTTTTTGACTTAAATGCTCTGGTTAAAAAGGATAATGACTGCAGGACAGCTCGATTTGAAGCTCTTTCAGTTTGTAATTTGCAGTATGCATTTTTTAGTTTTCAGTTTTCAGTTTATGGGGCATTACTTGCCAAGGAGTTGATTCACCTGTGTAATGCTTGAAACGGGTACTGCGACGGTGATTAGAGTAGCACTCCTCGTTAGTATAGTGGTAAGTATCCCCGCCTGTCACGCGGGAGACCGGGGTTCGATTCCCCGACGGGGAGAGATTGTTTTGATTAGTTTAAGCTTTTAATGACTTAGTTTTTATTTTAAGAATGACGGTGAATGAGTATGGAGGACGAAAAACAACTTTAATAAGTAATAAATAAATAATAATAAATCATTGCCCTGTTTGAAATGCGCCATACAAATAAAGCTGCCTTGGCTTGCCTAAATAAATATAAATAAACACAAGAATAAAGACAAAAACAAGAAAAAAAAGACAAAAGGATAAATAAATAAATTTTCCCATTGAAAAAGTAATTTTTGTCTGGGACGTTAGACTCATTAAACCCACTTGTCGCCCTTTACAGCTTTACAGAGTTGCACTTGAACTTGTAGATTTATCTGTTTAACCAGTGCGATGCTTATTTCCTGGTGTGCCTACAAAAATATGTCATCCCTTCACGGCGTGCGTGTGCGAAAGGGTCTGCCATTTTTGACAGCAAGCTACGGCTGTGCCTCTTGGACAAACCACGAGGTACCAACGCGATTTTAATCCAGTTCAGTAAATAAATACAATTGTTAAGATTACATCTGCAGTTACTTTGCAGATTTAAATAATTGAAAGAAAATATAAATTTGATTTGGTGCTTGCACCTTTGTACATTTAGGACGATTGTTTACGAAAACAGTGGTGCGTGCTCAACGAACGCGTCCCGAATGTGATGTTCATGTCATCATGGTGTTCATTAAATGCAACTGGCTGTAAGGAGATCATGTGAGAAGTGATGAGGGGCCAGGAAATTAGTTAAATGAGACGTATAAACTGAACTGATCTTATTGTAAGTGTAGAATTATCGTATATTACGGAAATTTTGGGATTACTTATTATACATCGAACAGAAGGCAAAAATGAATGTACAAATAGTGAGCACAAAAGGCAGATACTGTATGATTCTGATGACATTCATTAGCCTCAGCTGGACTTATGGTTACTGCTAATTAGCTCATATTAGGGTGCAAACATGGTGAACATCATATTATCATATCATATTCACATTTTTATCAAACATTTCTCATACAAAGAGACAGAATGATGACAGGGTTTCTTGTTTTTCAAAGATAAATTTGAATTTTATTTCTTATTATTAGGACAATAGATACCAGCAGGGCTTGAAATTAACACTTATGAATGTGGGTACAAACTCTCTCAGTTTACTCCAATTGGGGACAGTTTACTGAGAAACATCTCATTGCGTGGATTTAACTGTAGTGGATTTAAGCCACTGTCATCTATATTGTCTCTAATTTTTAACTGTCAATTCTAGTAAAATTTAAAACTTTAGAATTTAGAGTGGTTGATCATTTTAGAAATTAGAAGCCATTTTATCTGGTGATCCATAAAGTTAATTTTCAAGCCCAAACATTAGGATGAAAAGAACAAAACAGTGCAGGAACTAATGCATTTAGGCAATACACTGAAGCACGCTAAATCACAGCACATAACTCAGGTTACTTATATAATAAAATGTTTTCTTTATGCATATATAACACTTAATTATAATGGTAGTTTTTATTACAGCAATAATATTGAGTGCAATAATAATAGTGATAATAATAATAGATAATTCATTGTCTTTAACCACATATCTTTGTCTGGTTTGTTGCTGATTATTTGGCTGCTTGTCCATGTTTTTTAGAGAAATAAAGAAAACATAATCAACACCATATCCCAGTTCCATACAGTGTAGTCACGCTTGAGTATTTATTTTGCATTTATTAAACAACAGACTGCCAATTCCAAATTTGAAACCTTAAGTGAGTCAAGAAATTGATCAAAGGTAGATGACTTGTTAATGCTACTATTAAGATCTACTTGTACTTGTAGTGTATGTAGTATTTAAAGTATTTGTTAAGTGTGTGCTCTGGAGCACCACAGTTAGATTTAATTTTGGCTTTGTGTTGCTCCTCTTTTCTGTTGAGTGTTGCATTGTGAGAGAACCCTATCCAGATAGAACATGAAAGTTATGGAATTTTTTTTTATCCTGCCACCAGTTGTCTACCATTAAGATATATTAGAAAATAAAAACCATGCCGTATGTTTATATCTGTGCCTAACCCCTCAGACACATTGGTAACCAACAGACAGGTATTTTTTGGCGAGTTGACAGGGGACTCCTGCCAGTGCAGAAGATGCTTTGATTTCACATCCAGACTTCTTGTTACACCTAGAAGAAAAGGACGATATGAGAAAAACTTGTCGTCAATCTGATACATTTATATTGTTATTTATTTATTTTTTTAAAATTATTTTTTTGGCATTTTAGCCTTTATTAGATAGGACAGATCAACAGTGTGAAAGGGGGAGAGAGAACGGGGATGACACGCAGCAAAGGGCCTAGAGCGGGAGTTGACCCTGAGGCCGCTGTGGCAAGGACACTGCCTCCATTCATGGGGTGCCCGCCCCATCCACCTAGCCACCAATACCCCATATATTGTTATTTTTAACCTATATATCTACACAAAGTCTTACCTTTGGGCCATGATATTGGTGATGTTTTCGGTGCAGGTCAAGCTTTGTTTTTTATCCCTCCGCTGTTTTCTTGCACAAACCGCTTTACTTGGACGACCGTAGATGGCATACCGCACCTGGACCATTGTCCCCTTTGCTACAGAGAGAGATAGAGTGAAGTGATGAGAAACAATTACACACTCATGTATTCTTTGGCACATGATCTACAGTGTGTGTAGGAACCAGTAACTTACGACATTTTAGCTCCCCGCTCTCTCCCTCAGGAATCACCAGTGACTTGCAGCAAGAATTTCCTTTGCAGCAACACTTGCCATTGCCAGAGTGTGTGCCAGGCTGTTGTTGTCTTCCGTGACCTTTAGATCTGTTGATATGTGAGGATTTGCTGGGACCTTTACGCATGCCAGAAATTTTAGAACGTTTGGACTTTTTAGAACCTTTGGCTTTTTTAGGAGCTCTGTGCTTTTTAGAAGGTTTGCGCTTTTTAGAAGGTTTGCGCTTTTTAGAAGGTTTGCGCTTTTTAGAACTTTTGTGCTTTTTAGAAGCTTTTCGCTTTTTAGAATTTTGGGGATTCTTAGAAGATTTTTGTGTTTTAGGAGTTTTGGGAACTTTGGAACCTTTAGGCATGCTGGGTGTTTTAGGACTTATGGACTTTTTATTCCATGGCACATGACCTGCAGTGTGTGTAGGAACTACTGACTTGCGACATTTTAGCTTCCGACTCTGTCCCTGAGAGATCACCAGTAACTTGCAGCAACATTTCCCTTTCTTAGCACAACGTTTGCCTTTACGACAACATCTAACTTTGTCAATGCTAAACTGTGTGCCAGGCCTGGTGCATTTTCTGTACCCTCTACGTGTGAGGGTAAATGAATTTCTGCCGTGACCTCTATTCCTGTCAAGCTTTTTAGGACCTTTGGGTGTTTCAGGACCTATAGGCATGTGAGGTATTGCAGGACCTTTGGGCTCTTTAAGCCATGGCACAAGACCTGCAGTGTTTGAAGGAACAAGTAATTTCCTACACTTCAACAGCCTGCTCTGTCCATCATGGATCACCACTGACTTGCAGCAAAATTTCCTTTTGCAGCAGCGTTTCCCTTTCCAAACACATCGTTTACCTTTGCAACGACTTGAAGGTCTGCAATGAGATTTGCCAATCACAGAGTAGGTGACATAGCATAAGCCAGGCCATGTACGTCTTCGCTGACCTCTGCGTCTGTATGGACAAATGCGGGAACCATCATACGTGCAACGCCATTTATGGCCTCTATGCTTTCCTGGAATTCTATAACAATAATAATACATGCCAGGCATTTTAGGGCCATCAGTCATGCCAGGAATTTGAAGAGCATCACCAAAGCCAGGAAGTTGAAGACCATCAGGCATGTTGGGAATTTTATATCTGTAAAAATACATGCCAGGCTTTATAAAACCGTCAGGTAAAGCTGGAATTTTAAGACCTTCCGGCTTGCCAGGAACTTTAATATCAGGCTTGTCAGGAATTTGAAGACCATCAGGCACGTCAGGCATTTTATGACTGTAAGAATACATGCCAGGTGGTATAAGATCATCAGGAATGTCAGGAATTGTAAGATCATCAGGCATGCCAGGAATCTGAGGACTGTCACGCTTGCCAGGAACTTTCAGACCATCAGGCATGCCAGGAAATTTTATAACTGTAATAATAGATGCCAGGTTTTATAAGATCATCGGGTATGTCAGGAATTTTTGCATCATCAGGCATGCCAGGAATCTTACCATCAGGCTTGCCAGGAATTTTAAGACCGTCATGCATGCCAGGAATTTTATGACAGTAATAATAAATGCCAGGCCTTATAAGATCATTAGGTATGTTAGGAATTTTAAGACCATCGGGCATGCCATGAATCTTTTCACTGTAATAAGTAACACCAGGCACTATAAGACTATCATCCAAGCCAGGGATGTTTAGACTACCAGGCTTGTCAGGGAATTGATAACCAAAGTAATGCACATCAGGCGTTTTAGGACCTTCAAGAATGGCAGAAGTCTTAGGACCATCATGCATGGCAGGTGTTTCAGTATCATCCGGCATGCCAGGCATTTTAGGACCATCAGTCATGCCAGGAATTTGAAGAGCATCACCAAAGCCAGGAAGTTGAAGACCATCAGGCATGTTGGGAATTTTATATCTGTAAAAATACATGCCAGGCTTTATAAAACCGTCAGGTAAAGCTGGAATTTTAAGACCTTCCGGCTTGCCAGGAATTTTAATATCAGGCTTGTCAGGAATTTGAAGACCATCAGGCACGTCAGGCATTTTATGACTGTAAGAATACATGCCAGGCGGTATAAGATCATCAGGATGTCAGGAATTGTAAGATCATCAGGCATGCCAGGAATCTGAGGACTGTCACGCTTGCCAGGAACTTTCAGACCATCAGGCATGCCAGAAATTTTATAGCTGTAATAATAGATGCCAGGTTTTATAAGATCATCGGGTATGTCAGGAATTTTTGCATCATCAGGCATGCCAGGAATCTTACCATCAGGCTTTCCAGGAATTTTAAGACCATCATGCATGCCAGGAATTTTATGACAGTAATAATAAATGCCAGGCCTTATGACATCATTAGGTATGTTAGGAATTTTAAGACCATCGGGGCATGCCAGGAATCTTTTCACTGTAATAAGTAACACCAGGCACTATAAGACTATCATCCAAGCCAGGGATGTTTAGACTACCAGGCTTGTCAGGGAATTGATGTCCAAAGTAATGCACATCAGGCATTTTAGGACCATCAGTCATGCCAGGAATTTGAAGAGCATCACCAAAGCCAGGAAGTTGAAGACCATCAGGCATGTTGGGAATTTTATATCTGTAAAAATACATGCCAGGCTTTATAAAACCGTCAGGTAAAGCTGGAATTTTAAGACCTTCCGGCTTGCCAGGAATTTTAATATCAGGCTTGTCAGGAATTTGAAGACCATCAGGCACGTCAGGCATTTTATGACTGTAAGAATACATGCCAGGCGGTATAAGATCATCAGGGATGTCAGGAATTGTAAGATCATCAGGCATGCCAGGAATCTGAGGACTGTCACGCTTGCCAGGAACTTTCAGACCATCAGGCATGCCAGAAATTTTATAGCTGTAATAATAGATGCCAGGTTTTATAAGATCATCGGGTATGTCAGGAATTTTTGCATCATCAGGCATGCCAGGAATCTTACCATCAGGCTTGCCAGGAATTTTAAGACCATCATGCATGCCAGGAATTTTATGATAGTAATAATAAATGCCAGGCCTTATGACATCATTAGGTATGTTAGGAATTTTAAGACCATCGGGCATGCCAGGAATCTTTTCACTGTAATAAGTAACACCAGGCACTATAAGACTATCATCCAAGCCAGGGATGTTTAGACTACCAGGCTTGTCAGGGAATTGATGTCCAAAGTAATGCACATCAGGTGTTTTAGGACCATCAGTCATGCCAGGAATTTGAAGAGCATCACCAAAGCCAGGAAGTTGAAGACCATCAGGCATGTTGGGAATTTTATATCTGTAAAAATACATGCCAGGCTTTATAAAACCGTCAGGTAAAGCTGGAATTTTAAGACCTTCCGGCTTGCCAGGAATTTTAATATCAGGCTTGTCAGGAATTTGAAGACCATCAGGCACGTCAGGCATTTTATGACTGTAAGAATACATGCCAGGCGGTATAAGATCATCAGGGATGTCAGGAATTGTAAGATCATCAGGCATGCCAGGAATCTGAGGACTGTCACGCTTGCCAGGAACTTTCAGACCATCAGGCATGCCAGAAATTTTATAGCTGTAATAATAGATGCCAGGTTTTATAAGATCATCGGGTATGTCAGGAATTTTTGCATCATCAGGCATGCCAGGAATCTTACCATCAGGCTTTCCAGGAATTTTAAGACCATCATGCATGCCAGGAATTTTATGATAGTAATAATAAATGCCAGGCCTTATGACATCATTAGGTATGTTAGGAATTTTAAGACCATCGGGCATGCCAGGAATCTTTTCACTGTAATAAGTAACACCAGGCACTATAAGACTATCATCCAAGCCAGGGATGTTTAGACTACCAGGCTTGTCAGGGAATTGATGTCCAAAGTAATGCACATCAGGTGTTTTAGGACCATCAGTCATGCCAGGAATTTGAAGAGCATCACCAAAGCCAGGAAGTTGAAGACCATCAGGCATGTTGGGAATTTTATATCTGTAAAAATACATGCCAGGCTTTATAAAACCGTCAGGTAAAGCTGGAATTTTAAGACCTTCAGGCTTGCCAGGAATTTTAATATCAGGCTTGTCAGGAATTTGAAGACCATCACGCACGTCAGGCATTTTATGACTGTAAGAATACATGCCAGGTGGTATAAGATCATCAGGGATGTCAGGAATTGTAAGATCATCAGGCATGCCAGGAATCTGAGGACTGTCACGCTTGCCAGGAACTTTCAGACCATCAGGCATGCCAGAAAATTTTATAACTGTAATAATAGATGCCAGGTTTTATAAGATCATCGGGTATGTCAGGAATTTTTGCATCATCAGGCATGCCAGGAATCTTACCATCAGGCTTGCCAGGAATTTTAAGACCATCATGCATGCCAGGAATTTTATGATAGTAATAATAAATGCCAGGCCTTATAACATCATTAGGTATGTTAGGAATTTTAAGACCATCGGGCATGCCAGGAATCTTTTCACTGTAATAAGTAACACCAGGCACTATAAGACTATCATCCAAGCCAGGGATGTTTAGACTACCAGGCTTGTCAGGGAATTGATGTCCAAAGTAATGCACATCAGGTGTTTTAGGACCATCAGGCATGCCAGGAAGTTGAAGAGCATCACCAAAGCCAGGAAGTTGAAGACCATCAGGCATGTTGGGAATTTTATATCTGTAAAAAAATACATGCCAGGCTTTATAAAACCGTCAGGTAAAGCTGGAATTTTAAGACCTTTCCGGCTTGCCAGGAACTTTAATATCAGGCTTGTCAGGAATTTGAAGACCATCACGCACGTCAGGCATTTTATGACTGTAAGAATACATGCCAGGTGGTATAAGATCAGATCAGAGGGATGTCAGGAATTGTAAGATCATCAGGCATGCCAGGAATCTGAGGACTGTCACGCTTGCCAGGAACTTTCAGACCATCAGGCATGCCAGAAATTTTATAACTGTAATAATAGATGCCAGGTTTTATAAGATCATCGGGTAAGTCAGGAATTTTTGCATCATCAGGCATGCCAGGAATCTTACCATCAGGCTTGCCAGGAATTTTAAGACCATCATGCATGCCAGGAATTTTATGACAGTAATAATAAATGCCAGGCCTTATGACATCATTAGGTATGTTAGGAATTTTAAGACCATCGGGCATGCCGGGAATCTTTTCACTGTAATAAGTAACACCAGGCACTATAAGACTATCATCCAAGCCAGGGATGTTTAGACTACCAGGCTTGTCAGGGAATTGATGTCCAAAGTAATGCACATCAGGTGTTTTAGGGCCTTCATGCATGGCAGATGTCTTAGGACCATCATGCATGACAGTGTTTTCAGGATCATCAGGCATGCCAGGAATTTGAAGAGCATCACCAAAGCCAGGAAGTTGAAGACCATCAGGCATGTTGGGAATTTTATATCTGTAAAAATACATGCCAGGCTTTATAAAACCGTCAGGTAAAGCTGGAATTTTAAGACCGTCCGGCTTGCCAGGAACTTTAATATCAGGCTTGTCAGGAATTTGAAGACCATCAGGCACGTCAGGCATTTTATGACTGTAAGAATACATGCCAGGTGGTATAAGATCATCAGGAATGTCAGGAATTGTAAGATCATCAGGCATGCCAGGAATCTGAGGACTGTCACGCTTGCCAGGAACTTTCAGACCATCAGGCATGCCAGAAATTTTATAACTGTAATAATAGATGCCAGGTTTTATAAGATCATCGGGTAAGTCAGGAATTTTTGCATCATCAGGCATGCCAGGAATCTTACCATCAGGCTTGCCAGGAATTTTAAGACCATCATGCATGCCAGGAATTTTATGACAGTAATAAATAATAAATGCCAGGCCTTATAAGATCATTAGGTATGTTAGGAATTTTAAGACCATCGGGCATGCCGGGAATCTTTTCACTGTAATAAGTAACACCAGGCACTATAAGACTATCATCCAAGCCAGGGATGTTTAGACTACCAGGCTTGTCAGGGAATTGATGTCCAAAGTAATGCACATCAGGTGTTTTAGGGCCTTCATGCATGGCAGATGTCTTAGGACCATCATGCATGACAGGTGTTTCAGGATCATCAGGCATGCCAGGAATTTGAAGAGCATCACCAAAGCCAGGAAAGTTGAAGACCATCAGGCATGTTGGGAATTTTATATCTGTAAAAATACATGCCAGGCTTTATAAAACCGTCAGGTAAAGCTGGAATTTTAAGACCTTCCGGCTTGCCAGGAACTTTAATATCAGGCTTGTCAGGAATTTGAAGACCATCAGGCACGTCAGGCATTTTATGACTGTAAGAATACATGCCAGGTGGTATAAAGATCATCAGGAATGTCAGGAATTGTAAGATCATCAGGCATGCCAGGAATCTGAGGACTGTCACGCTTGCCAGGAACTTTCAGACCATCAGGCATGCCAGAAATTTTATAACTGTAATAATAGATGCCAGGTTTTATAAGATCATCGGGTATGTCAGGAATTTTTGCATCATCAGGCATGCCAGGAATCTTACCATCAGGCTTGCCAGGAATTTTAAGACCATCATGCATGCCAGGAATTTTATGACAGTAATAATAAATGCCAGGCCTTATAAGATCATTAGGTATGTTAGGAATTTTAAGACCATCGGGCATGCCGGGAATCTTTTCACTGTAATAAGTAACACCAGGCACTATAAGACTATCATCCAAGCCAGGGATGTTTAGACTACCAGGCTTGTCAGGGAATTGATGTCCAAAGTAATGCACATCAGGCATTTTAGGACCATCATGTCATGTTTCAGGATCATCAGGCATGCCAATTTGAAGAGCATCACCAAAGCCAGGAAGTTGAAGACCATCAGGCATGTTGGGAATTTTATATCTGTAAAAATACATGCCAGGCTTTATAAAACCGTCAGGTAAAGCTGGAATTTTAAGACCTTCGGCTTGCCAGGAATTTTAATATCAGGCTTGTCAGGAATTTGAAGACCATCAGGCACGTCAGGCATTTTATGACTGTAAGAATACATGCCAGGCGGTATAAGATCATCAGGAATGTCAGGAATTGTAAGATCATCAGGCATGCCAGGAATCTGAGGACTGTCACGCTTGCCAGGAACTTTCAGACCATCAGGCATGCAGAAAATTTTATAACTGTAATAATAGATGCCAGGTTTTATAAGATCATCGGGTATGTCAGGAATTTTTGCATCATCAGGCATGCATGCCAGGAATCTTACCATCAGGCTTGCCAGGAATTTTAAGACCATCATGCATGCCAGGAATTTTATGACAGTAATAATAAATGCCAGGCCTTATAAGATCATTAGGTATGTTAGGAAATTTTAAGACCATCGGGCATGCCAGGAATCTTTTCACTGTAATAAGTAACACCAGGCACTATAAGACTATCATCCAAGCCAGGGATGTTTAGACTACCAGGCTTGTCAGGGAATTGATGTCCAAAGTAATGCACATCAGGTGTTTTAGGGCCTTCATGCATGGCAGATGTCTTAGGACCATCATGCATGACAGGTTTCAGGATCATCAGGCATGCCAGGAATTTGAAGAGCATCACCAAAGCCAGGAAGTTGAAGACCATCAGGCATGTTGGGAATTTTATATCTGTAAAAATACATGCCAGGCTTTATAAAACCGTCAGGTAAAGCTGGAATTTTAAGACCTTCCGGCTTGCCAGGAAATTTTAATATCAGGCTTGTCAGGAATTGAAGACCATCACGCACGTCAGGCATTTTATGACTGTAAGAATACATGCCAGGTGGTATAAGATCATCAGGGAATGTCAGGAATTGTAAGATCATCAGGCATGCCAGGAATCTGAGGACTGTCACGCTTGCCAGGAACTTTCAGACCATCAGGCATGCCAGAAATTTTATAACTGTAATAATAGATGCCAGGTTTTATAAGATCATCGGGTAAGTCAGGAATTTTTGCATCATCAGGCATGCCAGGAATCTTACCATCAGGCTTGCCAGGAATTTTAAGACCATCATGCATGCCAGGAATTTTATGACAGTAATAATAAATGCCAGGCCTTATAAGATCATTAGGTATGTTAGGAATTTTAAGACCATCGGGCCTGCCAGGAATCTTTTCACTGTAATAAGTAACACCAGGCACTATAAGACTATCATCCAAGCCAGGGATGTTTAGACTACCAGGCTTGTCAGGGAATTGATGTCCAAAGTAATGCACATCAGGCATTTTAGGACCATCAGTCATGCCAGGAAGTTGATCATCAGCAGCATCACCAAAGCCAGGAATTTGAAGACCAATCAGAAGACCATCAGGCATGTTGGGAATTTTATATCTGTAAAAATACATGCCAGGCTTTATAAAACCGTCAGGTAAAGCTGGAATTTTAAGACCTTCCGGCTTGCCAGGAACTTTAATATCAGGCTTGTCAGGAATTTGAAGACCATCACGCACGTCAGGCATTTTATGACTGTAAGAATACATGCCAGGTGGTATAAGATCATCAGGAATGTCAGGAATTGTAAGATCATCAGGCATGCCAGGAATCTGAGGACTGTCACGCTTGCCAGGAACTTTCAGACCATCAGGCATGCCAGAAATTTTATAACTGTAATAATAGATGCCAGGTTTTATAAGATCATCGGGTAAGTCAGGAATTTTTGCATCATCAGGCATGCCAGGAATCTTACCATCAGGCTTGCCAGGAATTTTAAGACCATCATGCATGCCAGGAATTTTATGACAGTAATAATAAATGCCAGGCCTTATAAGATCATTAGGTATGTTAGGAATTTTAAGACCATCGGGCATGCGGGAATCTTTTCACTGTAATAAGTAACACCAGGCACTATAAGACTATCATCCAAACCAGGGATGTTTAGACTACCAGGCTTGTCAGGGAATTGATGTCCAAAGTAATGCACATCAGGTGTTTTAGGGCCTTCATGCATGGCAGATGTTTAGGACCATCATGCATGACAGGTGTTTCAGGATCATCAGGCATGCCAGAATTTGAAGAGCATCACCAAAGCCAGGAAGTTGAAGACCATCAGGCATGTTGGGAATTTTATATCTGTAAAAATACATGCCAGGCTTTATAAAACCGTCAGGTAAAGCTGGAATTTTAAGACCTTCCGGCTTGCCAGGAACTTTAATATCAGGCTTGTCAGGAATTTGAAGACCATCACGCACGTCAGGCATTTTATGACTGTAAGAATACATGCCAGGTGGTATAAGATCATCAGGGATGTCAGGAATTGTAAGATCATCAGGCATGCCAGGAATCTGAGGACTGTCACGCTTGCAGGAACTTTCAGACCATCAGGCATGCCAGAAATTTTATAACTGTAATAATAGATGCCAGGTTTTATAAGATCATCGGGTAAGTCAGGAATTTTTGCATCATCAGGCATGCCAGGAATCTTACCATCAGGCTTGCCAGGAATTTTAAGACCATCATGCATGCCAGGAATTTTATGACAGTAATAATAAATGCCAGGCCTTATAAGATCATTAGGTATGTTAGGAATTTTAAGACCATCGGGCATGCCGGGAATCTTTTCACTGTAATAAGTAACACCAGGCACTATAAGACTATCATCCAAGCCAGGGATGTTTAGACTACCAGGCTTGTCAGGGAATTGATGTCCAAAGTAATGCACATCAGGTGTTTTAGGGCCTTCATGCATGGCAGATGTCTTAGGACCATCATGCATGACAGGTGTTTCAGGATCATCAGGCATGCCAGGAATTTGAAGAGCATCACCAAAGCCAGGAAGTTGAAGACCATCAGGCATGTTGGGAATTTTATATCTGTAAAAATACATGCCAGGCTTTATAAAACCGTCAGGTAAAGCTGGAATTTTAAGACCTCCGGCTTGCCAGGAACTTTAATATCAGGCTTGTCAGGAATTTGAAGACCATCAGGCACGTCAGGCATTTTATGACTGTAAGAATACATGCCAGGTGGTATAAGATCATCAGGAATGTCAGGAATTGTAAGATCATCAGGCATGCCAGGAATCTGAGGACTGTCACGCTTGCCAGGAACTTTCAGACCATCAGGCATGCCAGAAATTTTATAACTGTAATAATAGATGCCAGGTTTTATAAGATCATCGGGTAAGTCAGGAATTTTTGCATCATCAGGCATGCCAGGAATCTTACCATCAGCTTGCCAGGAATTTTAAGACCATCATGCATGCCAGGAATTTTATGACAGTAATAATAAATGCCAGGCCTTATAAGATCATTAGGTATGTTAGGAATTTTAAGACCCATCGGGCATGCCAGGAATCTTTTCACTGTAATAAGTAACACCAGGCACTATAAGACTATCATCCAAGCCAGGGATGTTTAGACTACCAGGCTTGTCAGGGAATTGATGTCCAAAGTAATGCACATCAGGTGTTTTAGGGCCTTCATGCATGGCAGATGTCTTAGGACCATCATGCATGACATTTTCAGGATCATCAGCATGCCAGGAATTTGAAGAGCATCACCAAAGCCAGGAAGTTGAAGACCATCAGGCATGTTGGGAATTTTATATCTGTAAAAATACATGCCAGGCTTTATAAAACCGTCAGGTAAAGCTGGAATTTTAAGACCTTCGGCTTGCCAGGAATTTTAATATCAGGCTTGTCAGGAATTTGAAGACCATCAGGCACGTCAGGCATTTTATGACTGTAAGAATACATGCCAGGCGGTATAAGATCATCAGGAATGTCAGGAATTGTAAGATCATCAGGCATGCCAGGAATCTGAGGACTGTCACGCTTGCCAGGAACTTTCAGACCATCAGGCATGCCAGAAATTTTATAACTGTAATAATAGATGCCAGGTTTTATAAGATCATCGGGTAAGTCAGGAATTTTTGCATCATCAGGCATGCCAGGAATCTTACCATCAGGCTTGCCAGGAATTTTAAGACCATCATGCATGCCAGGAATTTTATGACAGTAATAATAAATGCCAGGCCTTATAAGATCATTAGGTATGTTAGGAATTTTAAGACCATCGGGCATGCCAGGAATCTTTTCACTGTAATAAGTAACACCAGGCACTATAAGACTATCATCCAAGCCAGGGATGTTTAGACTACCAGGCTTGTCAGGGAATTGATGTCCAAAGTAATGCACATCAGGTGTTTTAGGGCCTTCATGCATGGCAGATGTCTTAGGACCATCATGCATGACAGGTGTTTCAGGATCATCAGGCATGCCAGGAATTTGAAGAGCATCACCAAAGCCAGGAAGTTGAAGACCATCAGGCATGTTGGGAATTTTATATCTGTAAAAATACATGCCAGGCTTTATAAAACCGTCAGGTAAAGCTGGAATTTTAAGACCTTCCGGCTTGCCAGGAACTTTAATATCAGGCTTGTCAGGAATTTGAAGACCATCAGGCACGTCAGGCATTTTATGACTGTAAGAATACATGCCAGGTGGTATAAGATCATCAGGAATGTCAGGAATTGTAAGATCATCAGGCATGCCAGGAATCTGAGGACTGTCACGCTTGCCAGGAACTTTCAGACCATCAGGCATGCCAGAAATTTTATAACTGTAATAATAGATGCCAGGTTTTATAAGATCATCGGGTAAGTCAGGAATTTTTGCATCATCAGGCATGCCAGGAATCTTACCATCAGGCTTGCCAGGAATTTTAAGACCATCATGCATGCCAGGAATTTTATGACAGTAATAATAAATGCCAGGCCTTATAAGATCATTAGGTATGTTAGGAATTTTAAGACCATCGGGCATGCCGGGAATCTTTTCACTGTAATAAGTAACACCAGGCACTATAAGACTATCATCCAAGCCAGGGATGTTTAGACTACCAGGCTTGTCAGGGAATTGATGTCCAAAGTAATGCACATCAGGTGTTTTAGGGCCTTCATGCATGGCAGATGTCTTAGGACCATCATGCATGACAGGTGTTTCAGGATCATCAGGCATGCCAGGAATTTGAAGAGCATCACCAAAGCCAGGAAGTTGAAGACCATCAGGCATGTTGGGAATTTTATATCTGTAAAAATACAT
This sequence comes from Plectropomus leopardus, assembly GCF_008729295.1. Lineage (NCBI taxonomy): Eukaryota > Metazoa > Chordata > Actinopteri > Perciformes > Serranidae > Plectropomus > Plectropomus leopardus. Next base: position 775,289 of record NC_056475.1, on the reverse strand, counting down.
GCCAGGCTTTATAAAACCGTCAGGTAAAGCTGGAATTTTAAGACCTTCGGCTTGCCAGGAACTTTAATATCAGGCTTGTCAGGAATTTGAAGACCATCAGGCACGTCAGGCATTTTATGACTGTAAGAATACATGCCAGGTGGTATAAGATCATCAGGAATGTCAGGAATTGTAAGATCATCAGGCATGCCAGGAATCTGAGGACTGTCACGCTTGCCAGGAACTTTCAGACCATCAGGCATGCCAGAAATTTTATAACTGTAATAATAGATGCCAGGTTTTATAAGATCATCGGGTAAGTCAGGAATTTTTGCATCATCAGGCATGCCAGGAATCTTACCATCAGGCTTGCCAGGAATTTTAAGACCATCATGCATGCCAGGAATTTTATGACAGTAATAATAAATGCCAGGCCTTATAAGATCATTAGGTATGTTAGGAATTTTAAGACCATCGGGCATGCCGGGAATCTTTTCACTGTAATAAGTAACACCAGGCACTATAAGACTATCATCCAAGCCAGGGATGTTTAGACTACCAGGCTTGTCAGGGAATTGATGTCCAAAGTAATGCACATCAGGTGTTTTAGGGCCTTCATGCATGGCAGATGTCTTAGGACCATCATGCATGACAGGTGTTTCAGGATCATCAGGCATGCCAGGAATTTGAAGAGCATCACCAAAGCCAGGAAGTTGAAGACCATCAGGCATGTTGGGAATTTTTATATCTGTAAAAATACATGCCAGGCTTTATAAAACCGTCAGGTAAAGCTGGAATTTTAAGACCTTCTGGCTTGCCAGGAACTTTAATATCAGGCTTGTCAGGAATTTGAAGACCATCAGGCACGTCAGGCATTTTATGACTGTAAGAATACATGCCAGGCGGTATAAGATCATCAGGAATGTCAGGAATTGTAAGATCATCAGGCATGCCAGGAATCTGAGGACTGTCACGCTTGCCAGGAACTTTCAGACCATCAGGCATGCCAGAAATTTTATAACTGTAATAATAGATGCCAGGTTTTATAAGATCATCGGGTAAGTCAGGAATTTTTGCATCATCAGGCATGCCAGGAATCTTACCATCAGGCTTGCCAGGAATTTTAAGACCATCATGCATGCCAGGAATTTTATGACAGTAATAATAAATGCCAGGCCTTATAAGATCATTAGGTATGTTAGGAATTTTAAGACCATCGGGCATGCCGGGAATCTTTTCACTGTAATAAGTAACACCAGGCACTATAAGACTATCATCCAAGCCAGGGATGTTTAGACTACCAGGCTTGTCAGGGAATTGATGTCCAAAGTAATGCACATCAGGCATTTTAGGACCATCAGTCATGCCAGGAATTTGAAGAGCAGCATCACCAAAGCCAGGAAGTTGAAGACCATCAGGCATGTTGGGAATTTTATATCTGTAAAAATACATGCCAGGCTTTATAAAACCGTCAGGTAAAGCTGGAATTTTAAGACCTTCCGGCTTGCCAGGAATTTTAATATCAGGCTTGTCAGGAATGTGAAGACCATCAGGCACGTCAGGCATTTTATGACTGTAAGAATACATGCCAGGCGGTATAAGATCATCAGGAATGTCAGGAATTGTAAGATCATCAGGCATGCCAGGAAATATGAGGACTGTCACGCTTGCCAGGAACTTTCAGACCATCAGGCATGCCAGAAATTTTATAACTGTAATAATAGATGCCAGGTTTTATAAGATCATCGGGTAAGTCAGGAATTTTTGCATCATCAGGCATGCCAGGAATCTTACCATCAGGCTTGCCAGGAATTTTAAGACCATCATGCATGCCAGGAATTTTATGACAGTAATAATAAATGCCAGGCCTTATAAGATCATTAGGTATGTTAGGAATTTTAAGACCATCGGGCATGCCAGGAATCTTTTCACTGTAATAAGTAACACCAGGCACTATAAGACTATCATCCAAGCCAGGGATGTTTAGACTACCAGGCTTGTCAGGGAATTGATGACCAAAGTAATGCACATCAGGCATTTTAGGGCCTTCAGGCATGGCAGATGTCTTAGGATCATCATGCATGACAGGTGTTTCAGGATCATCAGGCATGCCAGGAATTTGAAGAGCATCACCAAAGCCAGGAAGTTGAAGACCATCAGGCATGTTGGGAATTTTATATCTGTAAAAATACATGCCAGGCTTTATAAAACCGTCAGGTAAAGCTGGAATTTTAAGACCGTCCGGCTTGCCAGGAACTTTAATATCAGGCTTGTCAGGAATTTGAAGACCATCAGGCACGTCAGGCATTTTATGACTGTAAGAATACATGCCAGGTGGTATAAGATCATCAGGAATGTCAGGAATTGTAAGATCATCAGGCATGCCAGGAATATGAGGACTGTCACGCTTGCCAGGAACTTTCAGACCATCAGGCATGCCAGAAATTTTATAACTGTAATAATAGATGCCAGGTTTTATAAGATCGGGTAAGTCAGGAATTTTTGCATCATCAGGCATGCCAGGAATCTTACCATCAGGCTTGCCAGGAATTTTAAGACCATCATGCATGCCAGGAATTTTATGATAGTAATAATAAATGCCAGGCCTTATAAGATCATTAGGTATGTTAGGAATTTTAAGACCATCGGGCATGCCAGGAATCTTTTCACTGTAATAAGTAACACCAGGCACTATAAGACTATCATCCAAGCCAGGGATGTTTAGACTACCAGGCTTGTCAGGGAATTGATGTCCAAAGTAATGCACATCAGGCATTTTAGGACCATCAGTCATGCCAGGAATTTGAAGAGCATCACCAAAGCCAGGAAGTTGAAGACCATCAGGCATGTTGGGAATTTTATATCTGTAAAAATACATGCCAGGCTTTATAAAACCGTCAGGTAAAGCTGGAATTTTAAGACCTTCCGGCTTGCCAGGAATTTTAATATCAGGCTTGTCAGGAATGTGAAGACCATCAGGCACGTCAGGCATTTTATGACTGTAAGAATACATGCCAGGCAGTATAAGATCATCAGGAATGTCAGGAATTGTAAGATCATCAGGCATGCCAGGAATATGAGGACTGTCACGCTTGCCAGGAACTTTCAGACCATCAGGCATGCCAGAAATTTTATAACTGTAATAATAGATGCCAGGTTTTATAAGATCATCGGGTAAGTCAGGAATTTTTGCATCATCAGGCATGCCAGGAATCTTACCATCAGGCTTGCCAGGAATTTTAAGACCATCATGCATGCCAGGAATTTTATGATAGTAATAATAAATGCCAGGCCTTATAAGATCATTAGGTATGTTAGGAATTTTAAGACCATCGGGCCTGCCAGGAATCTTTTCACTGTAATAAGTAACACCAGGCACTATAAGACTATCATCCAAGCCAGGGATGTTTAGACTACCAGGCTTGTCAGGGAATTGATGTCCAAAGTAATGCACATCAGGCATTTTAGGACCATCAGTCATGCCAGGAATTTGAAGAGCATCACCAAAGCCAGGAAGTTGAAGACCATCAGGCATGTTGGGAATTTTATATCTGTAAAAATACATGCCAGGCTTTATAAAACCGTCAGGTAAAGCTGGAATTTTAAGACCTTCCGGCTTGCCAGGAATTTTAATATCAGGCTTGTCAGGAATGTGAAGACCATCAGGCACGTCAGGCATTTTATGACTGTAAGAATACATGCCAGGCGGTATAAGATCATCAGGAATGTCAGGAATTGTAAGATCATCAGGCATGCCAGGAATATGAGGACTGTCACGCTTGCCAGGAACTTTCAGACCATCAGGCATGCCAGAAATTTTATAACTGTAATAATAGATGCCAGGTTTTATAAGATCATCGGGTAAGTCAGGAATTTTTGCATCATCAGGCATGCCAGGAATCTTACCATCAGGCTTGCCAGGAATTTTAAGACCATCATGCATGCCAGGAATTTTATGACAGTAATAATAAATGCCAGGCCTTATGACATCATTAGGTATGTTTGGAATTTTAAGACCATCGGGCATGCCGGGAATCTTTTCACTGTAATAAGTAACACCAGGCACTATAAGACTATCATCCAAGCCAGGGATGTTTAGACTACCAGGCTTGTCAGGGAATTGATGTCCAAAGTAATGCACATCAGGTGTTTTAGGGCCTTCATGCATGGCAGATGTCTTAGGACCATCATGCATGACAGGTGTTTCAGGATCATCAGGCATGCCAGGAATTTGAAGAGCATCACCAAAGCCAGGAAGTTGAAGACCATCAGGCATGTTGGGAATTTTATATCTGTAAAAATACATGCCAGGCTTTATAAAACCGTCAGGTAAAGCTGGAATTTTAAGACCTTCCGGCTTGCCAGGAACTTTAATATCAGGCTTGTCAGGAATTTGAAGACCATCACGCACGTCAGGCATTTTATGACTGTAAGAATACATGCCAGGTGGTATAAGATCATCAGGAATGTCAGGAATTGTAAGATCATCAGGCATGCCAGGGATCTGAGGACTGTCACGCTTGCCAGGAACTTTCAGACCATCAGGCATGCCAGAAATTTTATAACTGTAATAATAGATGCCAGGTTTTTATAAGATCATCGGGTAAGTCAGGAATTTTTGCATCATCAGGCATGCCAGGAATCTTACCATCAGGCTTGCCAGGAATTTTAAGACCATCATGCATGCCAGGAATTTTATGACAGTAATAATAAATGCCAGGCCTTATAAGATCATTAGGTATGTTAGGAATTTTAAGACCATCGCGCATGCCGGGAATCTTTTCACTGTAATAAGTAACACCAGGCACTATAAGACTATCATCCAAGCCAGGGATGTTTAGACTACCAGGCTTGTCAGGGAATTGATGTCCAAAGTAATGCACATCAGGTGTTTTAGGGCCTTCATGCATGGCAGATGTCTTAGGACCATCATGCATGACAGGTGTTTCAGGATCATCAGGCATGCCAGGAATTTGAAGAGCATCACCAAAGCCAGGAAGTTGAAGACCATCAGGCATGTTGGGAATTTTATATCTGTAAAAATACATGCCAGGCTTTATAAAACCGTCAGGTAAAGCTGGAATTTTAAGACCTTCCGGCTTGCCAGGAATTTTAATATCAGGCTTGTCAGGAATTTGAAGACCATCAGGCACGTCAGGCATTTTATGACTGTAAGAATACATGCCAGGCGGTATAAGATCATCAGGAATGTCAGGAATTGTAAGATCATCAGGCATGCCAGGAATCTGAGGACTGTCACGCTTGCCAGGAACTTTCAGACCATCAGGCATGCCAGAAATTTTATAACTGTAATAATAGATGCCAGGTTTTATAAGATCATCGGGTAAGTCAGGAATTTTTGCATCATCAGGCATGCCAGGAATCTTACCATCAGGCTTGCCAGGAATTTTAAGACCATCATGCATGCCAGGAATTTTATGACAGTAATAATAAATGCCAGGCCTTATAAGATCATTAGGTATGTTAGGAATTTTAAGACCATCGGGCATGCCAGGAATCTTTTCACTGTAATAAGTAACACCAGGCACTATAAGACTCATCATCCAAGCCAGGGATGTTTAGACTACCAGGCTTGTCAGGGAATTGATGACCAAAGTAATGCACATCAGGCATTTTAGGGCCTTCAGGCATGGCAGATGTCTTAGGATCATCATGCATGGCAGGTGTGTCAGGATCATCAGGCATGCCAGGAATTTGAAGAGCATCACCAAAGCCAGGAAGTTGAAGACCATCAGGCATGTTGGGAATTTTATATCTGTAAAAATACATGCCAGGCTTTATAAAACCGTCAGGTAAAGCTGGAATTTTAAGACCGTCCGGCTTGCCAGGAACTTTAATATCAGGCTTGTCAGGAATTTGAAGACCATCAGGCACGTCAGGCATTTTATGACTGTAAGAATACATGCCAGGTGGTATAAGATCATCAGGAATGTCAGGAATTGTAAGATCATCAGGCATGCCAGGAATCTGAGGACTGTCACGCTTGCCAGGAACTTTCAGACCATCAGGCATGCCAGAAAATTTTATAACTGTAATAATAGATGCCAGGTTTTATAAGATCATCGGGTATGTCAGGAATTTTTGCATCATCAGGCATGCCAGGAATCTTACCATCAGGCTTGCCAGGAATTTTAAGACCATCATGCATGCCAGGAATTTTATGATAGTAATAATAAATGCCAGGCCTTATAAGATCATTAGGTATGTTAGGAATTTTAAGACCATCGGGCATGCCAGGAATCTTTTCACTGTAATAAGTAACACCAGGCACTATAAGACTATCATCCAAGCCAGGGATGTTTAGACTACCAGGCTTGTCAGGGAATTGATGACCAAAGTAATGCACATCAGGCATTTTAGGACCATCAGTCATGCCAGGAATTTGAAGAGCATCACCAAAGCCAGGAAGTTGAAGACCATCAGGCATGTTGGGAATTTTATATCTGTAAAAATACATGCCAGGCTTTATAAAACCGTCAGGTAAAGCTGGAATTTTAAGACCTTCCGGCTTGCCAGGAATTTTAATATCAGGCTTGTCAGGAATTTGAAGACCATCAGGCACGTCAGGCATTTTATGACTGTAAGAATACATGCCAGGTGGTATAAGATCATCAGGAATGTCAGGAATTGTAAGATCATCAGGCATGCCAGGAATCTGAGGACTGTCACGCTTGCCAGGAACTTTCAGACCATCAGGCATGCCAGAAATTTTATAACTGTAATAATAGATGCCAGGTTTTATAAGATCATCCGGTATGTCAGGAATTTTTGCATCATCAGGCATGCCAGGAATCTTACCATCAGGCTTGCCAGGAATTTTAAGACCATCATGCATGCCAGGAAATTTTATGACAGTAATAATAAATGCCAGGCCTTATAAGATCATTAGGTATGTTAGGAATTTTAAGACCATCGGGCATGCCGGGAATCTTTTCACTGTAATAAGTAACACCAGGCACTATAAGACTATCATCCAAGCCAGGGATGTTTAGACTACCAGGCTTGTCAGGGAATTGATGACCAAAGTAATGCACATCAGGTGTTTTAGGGCCTTCATGCATGGCAGATGTCTTAGGACCATCAGGCATGACAGGTGTTTCAGGATCATCAGGCATGCCAGGAATTTGAAGAGCATCACCAAAGCCAGGAAGTTGAAGACCATCAGGCATGTTGGGAATTTTATATCTGTAAAAATACATGCCAGGCTTTATAAAACCGTCAGGTAAAGCTGGAATTTTAAGACCTTCGGGCTTGCCAGGAACTTTAATATCAGGCTTGTCAGGAATTTGAAGACCATCACGCACGTCAGGCATTTTATGACTGTAAGAATACATGCCAGGCGGTATAAGATCATCAGGAATGTCAGGAATTGTAAGATCATCAGGCATGCCAGGAATCTGAGGACTGTCACGCTTGCCAGGAACTTTCAGACCATCAGGCATGCCAGAAATTTTATAACTGTAATAATAGATGCCAGGTTTTATAAGATCATCCGGTGTGTCAGGAATTTTTGCATCATCAGGCATGCCAGGAATCTTACCATCAGGCTTTCCAGGAATTTTTAGACCATCATGCATGCCAGGAATTTTATGACAGTAATAATAAATGCCAGGCCTTATAACATCATTAGGTATGTCAGGAATTTTAAGACCCATTGGGCTTGCCAGGAATCTTTTCACTGTAATAAGTAACACCAGGCACTATAAGACTATCATCCAAGCCAGGGATGTTTAGACTACCAGGCTTGTCAAGGAATTGATGACCATAGTAATGCACATCAGGCATTTTAGGATCATCAGTCATGCCAGGAATTTGGAGAGCATCACCAAAGCCAGGAAGTTGAAGACCATCAGGCATGTTGGGAATTTTATATCTGTAAAAATACATGCCAGGCTTTATAAAACTGTCAGGTAAAGCTGGAATTTTAAGACCTTCAGGCTTGCCAGGAACTTTAATATCAGGCTTGTCAGGAATTTGAAGACCATCAGGCACGTCAGGCATTTTATGACTGTAAGAATACATGCCAGGCGGTATAAGATCATCAGGAATGTCAGGAATTGTAAGATCATCAGGCATGCCAGGAATCTGAGGACTGTCACGCTTGCCAGGAACTTTCAGACCATCAGGCATGCCAGAAATTTTATAACTGTAATAATAGATGCCAGGTTTTATAAGATCATCGGGTATGTCAGGAATTTTAGCATCATCAGGCATGCCAGGAATGTTACCATCAGGCTTTCCAGGAATTTTTAGACCATCATGCATGTCAGGAATTTTATAACTGTAATAATAAATGCCAGGCCTTATAAGATCATTAGGTATGTTAGGAATTTTAAGACCATCGGGCCTGCCAGGAATCTTTTGACTGTAATAAGTAATACTAGGCATTATAAGACTATCATACAAGCCAAGGGTGGTAAGACCACCAGGCTTGTCAAGGAATTTATGACCATCGTAATGCACATCAGGTTTTTTAGGACCATCAGGCATGTCAGGCCTTTCAGAAATGCTGGGATGTCCAGATTTAGGTGGCAATTTGCTGGTAGGTTGAGATCTTTCTGGTACTAATGGTTGTTTAGGTCTTAAGGTTGCAAGTGATGAAGGATCTTCATCTTCTTCTTCTGATTGTTGTGGTCCTGTAGATCTAGGTGTTGCCTTAGGATCACCTGTAGGTTGTTTTTTTGGTTCTGAAGATCTGGGGTTTTTTTCTCTTGGATCCCCTTTTGGTTCTTGTGGTCCTGAAGATCCAAGTTGTGCTGTGGGATCCCCTGTTGATTGCTGTTGTCCTAGACATCCGGGTTGTGCTCCAGGACCCCATAGTGATGTGGCTTTTGCTCCGGGACCCCATTTAGGCATTTTTAGTTCTCCTGGAGTCTCAGGTTGTGCTCTAGGATCCCATTTAGGTGTCTGCCATTGTGCTGGTAATTGGTGTTGTGATCCAGGACTCCATGAACTTTGAGAACCATCAGTTATGCTGGGCATTCGAGAACCATCAGGAGTTCTGGCTTGTGCCCCAGGATCCCATTTAGTTGGTTGCCATTGTCCTGGAGTTCCAGGTTGGGCTCCAGGATCCCGTGTGTGCTGTACAGGTGGGGCAGGTATTTGGCTTTGTCCAGGAAGTGTATATGCCTTCAGATGCGCTAGAATTGCAGTAAGCAGGCCTATGTATCTGTCTGAAGGACAGTCAGGTTCTGTAGATGGTTGCAGCTCTCCTGGATATTCAGGTTGTTGTCCAGGACCCCTTTTAGGTGGATGCAATTGTCCTTGAGGTCCAGATTGTGCTCTGGGACCCCCTGTTAGTGGGTGTTGTTTTCCTGGAGATTCAGGGTGTTTTCTACTAGGAGCTGGTGCTTTTACAAAACTAAAAGAAATGAAGATAGAGTGATTATTGATTATTTATCTGATCATGCAGCAGCTTATTCCTCATGGTTGGATTTATGGCCCCAGTCAGTGCAACAACAGAACTGCACATTTGTAGGATTTAAGGACATGTTTTTTCAGATTTTTGAGATATTTCTAGGATTTAAGGACATTTCTGTGATTGTAGGACATTTTTAAGTTTTTTTTTATTTTTGAGATATTTCTCGGATAAATGTTCAGATTTCTGGGATTTATGTCTTAAAATGTTCTTCAGCGTGGCCGTGGCATGTAAGCATGTGACCCCGAGAGATTTATGTGTGTACATATATTATAGATAGATTATATAGATATATTGTAGATACATTTTTGATATAAGTTTAACAAGAGTCTATGTATACAGGTCTGTAATAAGTAGTGTATATTATGGTCAGAATTGTAATTATTTCAATATAAGTGTGTGTGTGTGTGTGTGTGTGTGTGTGTGTTGTGTGTTGGTTCATATATGACAAGCCTTAAAAGTATATTTCAGAGTTTTTGATAACAGTTTGATCATGTAATAACGGGGTAGGATTAAATACATTTATACTCCCTCATTATGTTCTAATTAAAGACATCAATCAATAATTGAAAGAAATAAGTGAGCCATAAAGAGACAATTAATAGTAACACTGAGGACAAAAACAGCAAGTTATTTTTAAAAGTCCTAGGTGGATACAGATGTGAACCAGGTGCTGCACAGGAATAAGAATTATTACCGAGAGACAGAAAAACTACAGGTGATGAAGAGAAAGAATTACTGAAAATAAAACAGAGGACAGACAAGTGTTTGTAAAAATAATCTCACCTCTCTCCGCTGTCATCATAACCCTCTCCTTTGACTCTTTTTTTGTCTCTTTGGCAGTCTTCCTCCGATGAGGATGAGGATGAGGATGAGGATGAGCCTGAGTGAACTACACAGCAAATAATCAACCATTACAAAGAGCAACAACAACTTGAAGTTCTGCGTCTCTAAAGCAAAATAAGTTGCTTTTCACTGAAATTTGCATGTTTGTAATGACGACTAAGCAAACATCCATGTGGACAAAAAGTAAACAGTGCAATTTTATACCTCCAAATCGGCAAAAGCGGTGGCCCAATTTGTGATGATTTTGAGTTGCCCGTCTGCCCCAACGCGTTATGGTTCATGGTACAAATGCTTTTTTTAAAAAAAAAATTTTAAATTTGTGATGAGGCCGTGTTCTAGTCATAAGAGGATGTTAAGCTGCTCTGTAATGTTTCACCTCTTGGGGACCTGCCTTTTGACAAGTCCCCATAATGTAACATACTTTAACAAGTCCCCACAATGTCATAAGCGTAGATATAAATATACATACACACACAGGACATATTTTATTCTTACCTGACACTATGAGTCCAATGGCCAGCACTGAAACATACACAAAAAATTTAATTCTGACACTAAAGTGTAAAGTAAATCTGACTCTAATGCAGCATTTATATGACTTTACATTGAGATCAATGCACACATGTTGATTAAAAATGAATAAGAGCATTGGTTAGAACATTAATGGATATCATTGCTCTCTCTTGTCATAGTCTTACATTAACTTAAAAAAACAGGCTGCAGCAATTAGTTTATTAAACCTTTGAAACCCAAACTGGCTTGATCCCTTCTGCCCAATAATTAGCATGAAAATTGGCTAAAAAATAAATAAATAAATGAATAATAATTTTGTAACGTAATTTTTAAAATGTAATTAACAGAAGTGTCATCAAACAATTTTTCTCAGGTTTTAGAGGTTTAAATGCAGGTGAAATGCACCTGAATGCAGCACAAGAAAACTGATTCAGATGTTAAGGGGTCAATAAATAGCTGACAAACAATTAACCATCGCTGGTTTCAGCTTCTCTGATGTGAGATTTATGGAAAAAACAAGAAATTTGTAAAAAGACCCAAAAATGATCAAGAAATTAATAAAAAGCACAAAAATATCTTAAAATTAGAGGAAAAGGTAAATAACCTGGAAAAACTGCTTAAAAATAATAAGAACTCTGTAAGAGAATTTAAAATATGTTATGTTTATTATAAATGTAGTTTTCCCTGAGCTATTTTCCCCTGACATTTACCTTACCCTTTTGAAATTAATTTTCTCAACCTACTAATTTCTTGCAATTTGTGGAGCATTTTTTGCCATTTCCTCATGTATTTGAAAGGAATTACACCATTACTGCTCAGGTTTCAAAGGACAAAATACTCATGAAAAACATGAAAGACTATTTATTATATTTTTATATACAATGTTTATTTTATATAGTGTGTTTTTTATGTTACTGTAGTTTTTCTGAGATAATTACAACAAAATTCTATTCCATGTGCACTGTTGTGTATAACTGGAATGACAATAAAGTAAATCTAAGTCTGAAAGCAGCATCACAAAAGTGATGTCAGGTTTCAAAGGGTTGAAATTTAAAAAAAAAAAAAAATCATCAGTTGTGGTAATAAAAAAAGAGAAAAAAATCGAGATTGATTTGTCTTTTTTTTTTCATAAATTGAAAAATTTCAAATTAAATCTGGATGTGGGTCACACTACTCCCTCCCAATATTTACAGAAATAATAATTATTTGTAAAGTTCCTACAGCTTAAGGTTAATTAGATTTAGATATTTTTAATGCCACTAAGAATGAAATTTAAGACCAATTTTACAACAACCAAACATACAACATAACATAAATCATTTTTTATTTTCGTTTTTAGTGTGAGTGTTGCAAGGGTAATTTGGCAAATGCTATATGTTTAAAAAAATAATAAAAAACATCAAATAAAATATATTACCAGTTATTTTGAAAATTTTCAACATCAGGAAAGAAAAAATCAAAGAATCGTACTTTGCAAATCTCGTCGACATCTGAAAGATTTATTTAAGAAATTTTAATACTAGTTAACCCTTTGAAAACTTAATTGCTATCAGCTTTCTTGTGGTGCATTTAGGTGCCTTTTGCAAGCATTAAACCCTTTGAAAGCTGAGCAAATTGGTTTGATTTCTTTCAGTAACATGGGGGGAAAAGGCAATCAGCAACATGGCATAAAATGTCTTGCAAATTTAAAAAAGAAAAAAAGGTGACCAAAAAAAGGGCTGAAATTTAGCTTTAAAACAAGAGAAAGCGAGACTAATATCTTTAGGAAAAATATCAAGAAATCTATATTTATGATTATATATTTAAAACGAGGCAATGGGAAAAAAAAAACTTGTATATATTTATTATGATTATTGAAATTATAGATATTTTAGATCATTCATGTTTTTCTTTTACTTTGCTAATTTCAGGTAATTTTCTTCAAAATGTTTAACAAGTTCTTGTTCATTTTTACATCATATTTTAATGTTAAGTTGTTCATTGCACTTTTTAACACATTTTTGAACAAAATCAACACAACTTGCTCAGGTTTCAGAGGGTTAAAGCCTCATGTTTTTTAGATTAATAAATGTTTACGACTTTAAAGATCTGCGGTAACCCAGTGTTTGGCCTGAAGTCTCTTTCAGGGAGAGTGCACATTAGTTAAGTCAACATTATATCCTAACTTTCTTAACAAAAAACTTCATTTTGAAATTGAATTCTGTGAAAAAAGCAACATAATTTTTCTGTATGTTGACGCTGCAGGTGCAAAGATCAGACTACTCACAGGCCAGCAGGCTAAACTTGACCATGACGGCGGGTCTGCAGGTGGCTCTGCAGGCAGCTCGCCACGCCACACGTCTCGTCAGAAAACAACTGCAGACTTCCACGGACCCCGAAGAGAGTGACGACTCCTCCGAATCAACGTAATCATTTATACACTGAACTGTGAGTGACTCACGCTGTTTGATCAAGAACACACCTCACAGGTAGAGATCAAACACACGGATCTTATTTTAATATTGAGACTCTTGGGGGGGTGTTAAGGGCAGAAACTGCAGATGAATCATTGGAAATTAATTAATGCCTCGAGATGTTCACTTTCAAAACATCACACAGACCTCAGAACTGTGTTTGCCAACCAGAATATTTTGTCAAAACACCAACTGAAACCTTCCAAACACTTCACTCTCTTCAAACTTCTCCTTGAGTGTCTTTAAATGACTGAAAAACTAAAATGTTCACCCCCCTGCAGCCTGACAGGATCTCAAACAGGATGTCAAATATTCAAACGCAAGACATAAAATTTACTGCATCACACACATTTCCCCAAATTTTAAGTGCATGTCTTTAAACAGTGAGAAATTTCAACAAGGATCTCAGCAAGGACATCCCTAAAAAAAAGACCACGTCTGGATGGCAGCATATGTTGCTCCAAAACCTGTATGTGCCTTTTAGCGTTCATGGCGCCTTAACAGATGTTACCCATGATGCCATGGGAACTAGCATCCCCATCCATCACACGCACACCTTCACAGAATCTGGATGCTCCTTTTCCTCTTTAGTGCGGAAGACATAACGTCCATAATGAAATGTGGACTCGTCCGTCCATCTCAGATGAGCTCAGGCCACCAACATTTCTGTCCCCACATTGTCTGGCTTTGATAAAAGATGTGGTCAAAAAAAAGGAAAAAATATTTTCCTTTAAAAAATTTCCAATACGTGTAACGATAAAAAATGGCTAAAAGTTTAAAGAGAAAAAAAATCTCATCAAATTTTTTTTAAGAAAAATAAATTCCCAGACTTTTTAAAGGAAAAAAATGATAAAATGTTTCTTTAGATTAACATTTTTTAAGGAAAAATAAAACATCAATTTTCTTTTCTTGCCAAAAGATATTTAGAAAAATTACCAAAATTAAAATGTGTTGTGTTTTTTTTTTTAAATTGTATACAAGTTTTAAAGAAAAGAAATCACTAAAACAATTTGAAGAAAAAAAAATCACCAAAATATATCTGTTTTAATTGAAAAATATTAAAGAAAAAAAGCTGAAATTTTTTTTTTTAATCACCAAAAACTCAAGAAAAAAATCACCATAATGTTTTCTTTAAAAATTGCCAAAAATGCATAAGACGAAACAAAACAAAGAGAAAACCAAAATCTTTTAAGGAAAACTTTTCTTCCAAACCCTAAGCATGTTTCCTTCAAAAATCAGCAAAAACTTTTAGGGAAAAAAAATCCAAAGCCAAAGTCTTTTCCCAACTTTTTTTTAATAACGTAATGCAGCCATCAAACTGCAAAGAATGAGTGAATAATTACAAAAAACAATAGTTTTGCAGTATGAATATTAAGTATCTTTTCTCTGCACTGTATCAGTTGAATTTTTGAATTCAGATTTGCAAATCGTCACATTCTGCTTTTATTTCTGTTTCACGCAACATCCAAACTTCTTGGAGTCAGGGTCGTAGATTTCACCACCAGAGGAACGAAAACTACGAGCTGAAAACAAGATTCTGGATCGTTTTTCTGTCTCGAGTTCGATATGAGATAATATCTGATGTAACAATGTGTGTGTGAGTGTGTGTGTTGTAGCAGCACCCTCCCCTGCAGCTTCTCTAAACACGGAGGTGAACACACACTTGAGGCTGTGATTGTCTTAAACCAATATGTGAGTAGCGTAGTGAGAGTGTGTTTGTGTTGCCCTGCAGACAGGTGTGCGTGTGTGTGTGTGTGTGTGTGTGTGTGTGTGTGTGTGTGTGGAGCTGAAGAAGAAGATTGGTGTGATGAGCAGGTTCACAGAAGAGTAAATTTCACACAAGAGCACAACTCTAACCCTAAATATATGTTGAAAGTTTTGGAAAAGTCATCAAATTTCGGGTCCCAAACCTGTATAATAACTCATGATGTGTTCATGGACCGTCAGAATTTTTTTAAAATCCAACAACAATTTCTGTTTTTACAGTTTCTGGTTATGATAAATGGTGTTATTTTTGGTGATTTTTAAAGAAAGCAGGTCCACAGGTTTGGAAGGCATGGTTTTTGTTTTTTTTTTTAAATCACCCAAAAATTTAAAAGAAAATAAGTATCACCAAATATTTTTTTTAAAAGTTCCAAAAATAAAAAGGGCTAATTGTATTAAAAAAGAAAATATATCCTCTAAATTTAAAAATTACCAAAATGTTTCTAAAGTAACATTTTTCTTTTAGAAATGCCAAACATATTAAACTTTGACCTCGATTGTTTGTGAATATTTCACACACTCAATGAAACAAACGACAAACGCATGTGAGACACGAGTGTGTTTGATTTATTTAATTTAAGTGAAATGTAATGGTTTCTGTGTTTCGTAGAGAGAAAGGTGAACGGAGGCGCTCTAGTCCAGGGTGTAGATGTTCTCCTGGACTGGTCTCCTCATCCGGATCTCGTAGATGATGTGAGGAGGTTCTTCAGAGGAGAAACTGCAGGAGAGCACGAAATGGTAAACAGCGGCTCTTATAGTCAGTTTAGCATTTCAGTAACTTTATCGAGCGCTGAGGTGAAACCAGAACTTCTGCTACAAAAGTGAGAATATCTCTGCAACCCTTTCAAACCTGGATCCCTTTTCCTGTGCTGCGTTTAGACGCCTTTCACAGGTTTTCAAACCTTTGAACACTAAACAATTTGGTTTAGTGAGGAACCTAGCATGAAGTTTCCCCCAAAATTACAAAAAAAAGTAGGTTTAGATAAGTATTATTATTATCATTTAAAGCTAGAAATAAAAAAATCCAGCTCACTATATATATTCCTTTTTGAAACTGAACCATTATAATTTTTAAGCAGTTCTCCAGATCATTTCATTTATTTATTTATTTTACTTTCCCTTTTTTTTGTTTGTTGGGTTTTTTTTCCAGTAATTTTCTTGCTGATTTCTGTGTAATATCTAATCAAGTTGCTCATGGTCTTTCTCCCATGTATTTGAAAGAAATCAAGCAGGTATACCCAGGTATTGAAGGGTTAAAGATCCAATTGACAAAACTGATAATTATAAATCCAGATTTGTAACAGTGACAGTTTTTTTTTAATCTTCAGTAAATTAAACTTTAAACTGAGACTTTTTTTTAGTAAAAACTACAAAAAAAAAGAAACATATTTTTTGTTTGTTTCCTTTTATTAGTCGATGCGTCCTGAAACCTTCATCGCTGTGTTGAACTCACCAGCCGGTTTTTATGGCTCTTCTGTAAACTCCACCTGCAGGAGGAAGTGAGATTTGAATTACAAAATATGAAATCTGCGAATTCTGTGAAGCGTCATAGGGGACCTATGACGCTTTTTAATTTTTTTATTTTCTTTTTGTCGGGTATTCATATGAAATGTAGCCAAAGTCTCAAGTAAAAGTTTGTAAAAGGCTTCAGACCATTCTGAATACTCTTCATAGTCGTCTGCTCCAGGCACTGCAAGGGTTTACATGCTACATGTAGCTACATGTAGCATGTAGCTACATGCCAACATGTAGCTACGTGCTAACATCCAGGAAAAAATAATCTTGGTTGTTGATGTTGATTTTGGATCATAATTATGCTGGAACATGTCTGCTCATGTTCAGTAGCTTTTATTGTTGATTTCTCACTTAAGAAACTGCAGCTATACACTTGCTAACACACTCATGCTAACGTCACGGAAATATATAATCTCGGTTGCTGATGTTGTCAATTTCTACCACACTTCTGAGCTTTTTCCTGCTGGAACATGTTTGCTTATGTTCAGAAGCTTTTATTGTGGTTTTTCACAGAAGAAAGTGTCACTATACACGTTTTAGTCATTCCTCAACCGCAAGTACACTGCTACATGTAGCTACATGCTAATGTCATGGAAACATTAGTTTTTAATGTTAATTTCTTACAGATTTAGGGTCATATTCCTGCTGGGACATGTCCGGTTGAGTTTAGAAGCTTTAGTGGTGTTTTTTCATGGTAAAAAGTGCTGCTTTTCGGTCTGTTATGTGATACTGACGACCCATAAACCAGTCAGACTAGCTTGGGCTTTATCAGAAGGGGGTCTTAAATAAACCATACATGTTTTTGAACATTCAATCATGCAAACACATTCAAGGAGAAACCTAAATCAAAAATGAGCGTAATGTGTCCTCTTTAAGTAATTTAATCATATTTACTTTGAAGCAAAGCACGATAGCAGCACATTCTGGGTGATATCATCTGAATATTATGGTAAAAAAAAAGGAAAACATACGTTTGAAGGCCAGAAAGAGGAAAACTCCGGCTAAGATCAACAGCACAGTGAGGGAGAGCGAGAGGACGGGAACGTTGATCTGAAGAGAGACAGACGGCAGAGAGTCCTTTACCTGAAGACAGAGGGTGAGAAAGACAATAAAAATAATATATAAATATACACTTCAAAATAATTACAGTGTATCTGAATAAAAAGGACGCACAGGAATAAGGCACAATGTGAGCATTTAGTTAAGCCTTTGAAAACAAGTCTTTCGTTGCCTTTGCACGGAGTCGGATCAGCTGTTTATACTCATACAATCAGGCGACGGCAAACCGGACATTATTTCAGTGGACGATAAAAGCAGCCAGCAGAAAATACGGGACATGTAACAGCAAACACCACCGCTGTTAAAATATTAGGATAAAATATTTATTCTTTTTGACTTCCTTAGCAACAGAATTTACAGCTAACTGCTAATTTGTTTGTTAATTGTCAATTCTAGAAATGTCCTTAAGTCCTAATAACTTCCTAAAATTCGAGAAATGTACTTAAGTTCTAGAAATGTCCTAAAATTCTTGAAAGATCGTAGAAACATCGCAAAATCCTAGAAACGTCCTAAAATTCAAGAAACATCTTAAAATCCAAGTAATTTCCTAAAATCCTAAAAACAACCAAAAATCCCAGAAATTTCCAAAAATCCTTGAAATGTCGTAAAATCCAAGAAACATCCTAAAATCCTACAAATGTTCAATAATCTAAGAAATTTTCCCAAATCCAAAGAAAGTCCTTAAACCTGGGAAATGTTCCAAAATCCTAATTAGTCTTGAAATCGTAGAAACATCCTAAAATCTTGGAAAAGCCTGTAAAGAAGATATTGAGCTGGTGAACACAGGACTCTGGTGGTTTAGATTCAGCACCTGGAGTGTGTCAGGGAGGTTTTGGTTTCTCACCGTGACGGTTTCGGACCGCAGCAGCGTGGAGTTCCTCCTCAGAAGGTCCAGCTGAGACGACAGCAGAGATTTCCAGTTTACTGCACAGAAACAGAGACACACTTTTAAACGGGGACATCCAGCAGCTCATAAATCTGAACAATAATCCAAAAAATGCCAAATCTACTTAAATTTACTTTCCTAAACCAAACCGGTTTATGCTTACTTGCCTAAACGTATACTACATAGCTTAATTTTCCTAAATCAAAGCTACGTAACTTTCCTAAACATAACCTACGTAACTTTACTTTGAAACCAAACCTACGTAAAATTACTTGCCTAAACCATAGCCACAAAACTGTCTTTTCACAATTCTCACCTGTGTAGCTTTATTTTCCTAAACTTAAACTTAACTTAACTTTTCTTAACATAATCTACGTTACTTAACTTGCCTAAACCAAAGATACGTAACTTAATTTTCCTAAACCGAATTTATGTAGATTTCCTCAGCCGATCCTGAACTATGTAATTTTACTTTTGCCTAAACTGAACCTATGAAACTTTATTTGAAATGTTTTCTCGTAACGTTCGCTTGTTCCGGTCTGTTTTGTGTTCAAGTTTGGCAAAAGGTTAAATCTTATTCTGAAATCTTTTTTTGAAAAACAGCTAAATATTCAGCCGTTCAAATGTTTCAGATGAGAGTTAGATACACTTTCTGTTCTCCGACACAACAAACTGTTCCCAGAGCCAGGCTTTGATGTTCAGGTATCTTGGCGCAGCAGGTCGATCTGTGGCTCACCTGTGGAGGCCGACGGCTCCGTCACCTGATTGGTTGTTGTTGATGTGGTTGTGGTTGGAGGTGAACTGGTGACCGGAGCTGAGACAGAAAAAAACCCATTAAACCACACATCTGCTTCAGTACGATCTACAGAGCTGAGATTCGGGTCTTGTCTTCATGTTAATGGACATTTTTGAAAACTGATGTTTGATATAAAACTGATATGTTAACACAGTTATAGGTTTCTTATTTTCGGGGTTCCAACAGTCATGATAAATCGGAAAAGTCATGGAATTTGCAAATACCAATTTCCAGGCCATGGTCAGTCAATGAATTTAGTTTTACAGACCTGTATAGTAACACATGATGTGTTAAAAGCCTTCAAAAATTTGAACATCCATCCATAATTTTGTTTTGTAATAAATGGTGTCATTTTTGGGGATTTTTTTTATATCACAGAAAAGAAAAAAATAAATAAAGAGCAATTCCAAAAAATTGAAAAAAATAAATAAATAAACTGCCAAATGTTTTCTTTAAAATCGCCAATATTTGTTTTAAAAAACTACCAAAATATTTTATTGAAAATTTGCCAACATATTTTTAAGACATATCACCAAAAATGTTTGAAATGCCAAGAATATTAATATTTTCTTTAAAAAATAATGTCCAAAATGTTTTTCTAAAGAAATCCCCCCAAATTTTTTTTTTTTCCTTTAAAAGTCTCCAAAAAATGTAACTTTCTTGTGATATCTCACCAACACGTTGAGGGAATCTCTTCAAATTTGGCACAAACGTCCACTTGGACTGAAGAATGAACTGATTACAATTTTGTGATTGGAGGTCAAAGGTCAAAGTCAACATGTTTTTGATGCCATGATTCAAGAATTCAAACAAACAGTAGCTATTATGACAGAATATCACAAATTATCTAATAAGATAAAATGATAAACAGATCATTTTTTAACTGGGACTCCTTCTTTAAGGACATTTCTTTGAGTCTTGAAACAGTCGGCGTGCGCTCATAAATATTAAAAAATACTGTTAGTGATGAATCATGAATTCACGAATTTGTCCTTTAATGTCAGCACGTGTTCGGACTCACCTTTGACCACTCTCAGGTTCATGATCACCTTCTTGTCGTTGAAGATCCCGTCGATGTCCACCCTGCAGCAGTACGGCCCGCTGTCCGTCCGCCTCACGTTCAGGATGTCCAGGTCCATCTGTCCATCCAGCACGTCCCCCGTCAGCCGGTATCGGTCCGTCACCTGCAGCGCCAGGTTTCAGGTCAGTATTATTAGAGCCTGTCTCCGCTCTTGTTAGCGTGAGCGTGAACTCTGACCTTAGTGATGACGCCGTGCTCGTCCGTCTGCACCAGGATGTTGTTGCACCAGAAGGTCCCGCAGCCGCGACCCCAGCAGACCCGACTCAGCCCGAACCGCTTCACCGAGTACTGACACGTCAGAGAGGCCACGCCCCCCTCCGCCACTTTAAAACAGGAAACAGACAAAAACGGTCCTCCTGCAGCACAGAGGTTAAAAAAAAATGGGTAAAAAATAAATTCACTTAATGTTAACCCTTTGAAACCCAGAGAGACATCGCTTTCCTTGCGTTGCTTTCACAATTTCTTTCTAAACTCTGGGGAAAAAGGCAAAGAGCAGCTCGGTAAGAAATTTTCCACCAAAAATGTCAAGGGACAAAAGAAAAAACTACATTTTTAATGATCATAATTACACATTTAAACTGATGTTACAGAATTATAATTTCTTAAGCACTTTTCCAAGTCTTGCTGGCCTTTTTTAACTCAAGTCAATCAAAATCTAAAAGTAAATACAACAAAATAAAATGATTTTAAAAAATAAAAAATAAAAACAATTAAATTTTGCAAGACTAAAAATTGTAACAGTAAAATATTTATTAAAAAAACTCATTATGTAAAAGTAAATACAACAAAATAAATAAAGTACCGTCAAGTAAAAAGGATATGGTGATAAGTCAAAGGTCAAGGTCACTGTGACCTTACAGCCATGTGGTGATATTTCTAGTTTAGTTCTAAATCGACACAGTAGAATTAAAAGTTATGTAAAAGTATAAAATATTAACATCAAACTTAGTAAATATTTGTATTTGTATTTGTAACTACATACAGAAGTAAAAGTACTGATGGAGAATATTATGTATGATATTACTGTATTATAGTTATTTATGTATTGAAGTTGATTAGTTTAATGTTGCAGCTGTGAAGGTGGAGCTCGTTTTAACGACTTCTGCTGCCGGGAAACTTAATCTATGAGATCACATTTATTATTGATTATATTTTATTAATTGGTGATGTCAGCAGGTTGCGTCTCACCTGACAGGACGAAGAGGAAGATGATGAAGGTCTGAGGCGTTCGACAGCGGCAAGGCGAGGCGGCAGCCATCCTGTGAGTGTGTGTGTGTGTGTGTGTGTGTGTGTCCATTGTCCAGTGAGACGACACAGTGTGTCTCTGTGACGGAGCGGAGGGAGGGGTCAGAGACACACTGTGTGTGTGTGTGTGTGTGTGTGTGTGTGTGTGTGTGTGAGACGTCTCCATGATCAAGTCTTCATTGATTCTTTCATGTCCCAAAAAACTGAAATGGTTGTTGAATTTTACATGTTAACATTTACTGAAAACTTAGTATTTTAACTCACATATACACTATACAGTCATTTTTTTGTGTTTTACAAAGTTTTTAAGTAATCAACTCAACTTTATTTTTTTTTAAGCACCTTTAACATGCAGCCAAAAAAATGATGCAACAACAAACACAAAACAAGTAACAATAAATAAAACTTTGCAAAAGATTACAAAAATGAAAAGGAACAAAAAAAGTCACACAAGGCACAATAATATTAGACGAAAAATAAAAACAACAAAAAAAAGATAAAGACGAAAGATGGCAGTAAAATGTTTACAGATGTCATTAATAGAAGTCAACGGAACAAAATCAAATTAGATAAACGTCAATACAACAAAATATACACAGATATATTTTTGCAAGACTAAAGATCACAAAAATAGAATGTTAACATCATTAAACAGAAGTCAACACAAGAATTTTAAATAATATAGTATAATAAAAAAATAAAATAAAAAATTTTGGAAGTGCAAAAAAAAAACAACAATTAAATAATAAAATTTTAAAATTGAAAAGTTAATAAACCTAAATAGTTAATATAAAATTAAATACTAAATAATAACAGATTTTTTCACAACTAAAAAATACAAGTATAAAATAAAAAATCATTATATAAAAGTAAATACAACAAAATAAAATAATATAAAATAAATCAAAAACAACTAATACAATTTTTCAGAATAGAAGAATAAACTTTAAAATTATTTTATTTAAAAAAATACATAACATTTCTTTCATGACTAAAAATGATATCACAATAAAATGTAATAAATAAATTAAACAAATAAAAGTCAATAGAACTGATGATGATAAATGTAAAGACAAACAGAAATTAAACCATTTTAAGAGAGTGTGAAAAAAACGATCAGTTTCCACTGATGGAGGAAAACACTGGAACACAAAAGGACTCTGTCTCTGCAACACACACACACACACACACACACACACACACACACTGTCGTTGGCTGTGTGGAGACGTCGCTGAAACACAGAGGACTCATTATTCACATCAAATATTTCTGTTTTCACCCCCTCGGCTCAGTTTCTCCCAAAACTGACAGAGTCAGCGACGAATGTAAAAACTCATTTAATCAAAACATGTTTTCAAAATAAAACTTTAAATACGATCCCACATCAGAGCCACATGGCCTCCTGCTGATCAGGAGGAACATTTTAGAAATTCAGTGAAATTAATTGTTAGATTTTTTTTTTTTTTTGAAAATTGGCTTTATTTCTTTCAAAAACATGGGAAGAAACAGTGAGCACAAAAAGAAGAAACAACCCAAAAATTAGCAAGAAATCAGTAAAAAATACAACAAAATTACCTTAAAAAAGTTTTTTTTTAAGGAAAATTAAACAAACAAAAAAGAACTGAAGAAATTTACCTGAAAATTATTTTGTTTTTGTTTTTTTTTTTAAGTTTTTTTAAAGTAAAAAAAAACAAAAAAAACAAAACAACAACAACACAAGGAAATTACCTGAAAATTAGTTTTTAGAAAAAGGTTTTAAAGAAGTTAAAAAAAAAAAAAAAAAACACACACAAGCTTTGGAAAACCAAAGGAAATGACCTGAAGAAAAGTGCTTAAAATTATTTTTTAAATTCTGTAAAAACATTTAAATATGTAATTATGATTATTATCTATGAAGTGTTTCCTCGGCTTTTTTCTTTTTTCCGTAGATATTTTTCACTAGCTTTTACAAATACATTTCTAAATGTAATCTTTTTTTTTTAGTTTGTATAACGTTTGTTACCCAGTTGCTCGTTGCCTTTTTTTCAAATGTTTTTGAGAGAAATTGCACCGAGATGCTCAGAGTTCAAAGGGTTAAATTCTTGTGAGAGGCGTCTGAAATAAGAAAATGAATAAGAAAAGAGATGTTGCTCCAGGATTTAAACAGTTAATGAGCATGAATCATGTTTTCTGTTTGAAGATGAAAAGAAAAGGCTTCACACCTGGAGACAATTATACAAAGAAAAGCGTGAAAACATTGTTGAATTTGTGATAAAGTCATTGAAAAGTTGAATGAGTAATAATGAAAATTAACTTGTCGTCTTTTCTCTCGCACAGTTTTCTCCGCATTCAGATCGAAAGACAATATTGATCCAGAGGACAAATATTAGAGATCAAACAGTTTGTGAGCCCGAAGGGAGCGAAGCTGCAGGATCATATCGATGAGGACGAGATGAGTCACACCGCAGAGACTCGCTGATGTTTAACGAGTGAACGTTAATGAACTCTCCGTCAGGGAGGAAAGCTTTTTCTGGTTTTTTAGCCGCGCTGAGTGACTCTGGAAAAAAAATATCAGGTGTTGATCCCACTTGAGGTCCGTTTTAGGACCATCTGAAACTTGAGAGTCCAACAAATAATTTTCATACGTTAAGTTTTCACAGTTTCTGGCTGTGATAAATGCTGTAATTTGGTGATTTGTATTTTGGCGGGCACGTGGGTTTGGAAGACATGTTTTATTTAAAATAACCCAAAATTTTAAAAGAAAAAAAAAAATAGCAAAAAAGGTTTAAAGAAAAAAAAAAAATCACCTAATGAACAACAAATTCCCAAACACATTTTTAAATAGTGGCCAAAGGTTTTGAAAATGGCCAAAAAAAAACTGTTTTTTTTTAAATAAATTAATACAAAATAAATCCAGTTAAAGTTGTATGCCCCTCCCTTGAGCAAAAGGGAGGGGGATTAAAAAACAAACTGATGAAGTTTTCAGGACAAACGAGCGTTAAAATCTGGAGTCTTTTTTTGTTGTGAACTTGTTGATTTTCTGCAGAAATCAGTCAGAAAGAGTCGCGCTGCCTCCTGCTGAGACTCTCTGAGAACTACATCAGTCTGCATCCCACAAATAAAACCACAGAGCGCATCGCAGGGTATGATCACATCAGATTATTATTTGACAGATTATATACAGTCTGTGATAAAAACTCAGAGGCAGAGAGGGAGAAAATATTCTGATCAGTACAAGTACTAACAGTTAACATCCTAACGCAATAATAATTATTATTAGACTTTTTATAAAACATTGAGTTATTTTAGTTAGTTTTTTGTTCATATATGTATGTATTTGTTTGTTTATTTAGTTTTTAAATGAGTTCATGTATATTTTTATGACATTTCTTCTGTCACTGGGTTTGAAAAATTTTTATTTTCAATTTTTTATTATTTTTATTATTTTATTTTTTCATTTTTTTGAATCATTTTTATGCTGTATTCTGATTACTTTGTTAAATGGGTCGTTTTTTATGATATGATGATTTTTTTTAGGGATTCATTTATGTACTTGTTTATTTATTGTTTATGGTTATTGTAGCGTTGTTGTTGTTTATTTATTTTTTCTTTTTTCGGGCGGGGTCTTTTGTTATTTATGACCGGAAATGCTTCTGTTTTTTTTCACAAAATAATTTGTCAAGATGCGGAAGTGAGACTCTTATTTTGAAGGTCGCCGCGGGCGGAAGTGGTAGCTGGCCGGACGCCGGTGTTTTTGGATCAAAGTCCGTCAGAAAACCGTCAAACTGACAGAAAATAACGGAAAATAAAGTCTGTGCGCGACGTTTAACGGGCCGCGGTAGCCGTGAGGGGCTCGCGCGCCACTCTGAGACGCTGTTTGTACGGATTTAAACCCGGAAATTAACGTCAAAGTGGACCGAAGTTTCCGGCTAACGTTAGCTCACCGGGAGGCTAACACCGAGCTAACAGCTAACAGCATCGCAAAGTAAAGGTGTCCACAGGTGAGCAGATGGTCGCGAGGGCCCGGACAGCCGTGAAAGGGTGAGTGATTCACGGTTACACCGGAACAAAAACATGCTAACCGTTAAAGCTAACGGGAAGATGAAGTAACGTTTCCAGACTGCTTCACCTGTCCAGGTAAACAGTCACGCGGGACTCTTCTGCTAAAACAAGCTGTTTTTATGTTTTTAAATGCACTTTGGCGCCTTTTTCACCCGAAAACTCTTTAATTTCACTTTAATTCTGAATTATGATGTTAAAAATGTTAGTAGTTACTGTATCTTGTGTTTATTTTACTGCTTTAGTTAGTTTATTTTTTTCAGTAAAATGTTGGGGTTATTGTTTTCCATTTTTTTTTTCATTTTATATTATTTTATATATTTATATATATATATATATTAATATTAATTTAGTGATTTTTCTCTTTTAATAAATTGCGATTTATTTATTAATTTAGTGATTTTTTTTTTTTTTTTAAAGTGTAATTCTGGGGACTGTTTGTTGTCTGTAAGAGTGAATATTTCAGTGTTTAAACTCAGTCACAGCAAAAACTTTAATCTTGACTTCTTTTGCTGCATTTATGGTTTTATTTTTTCCTTTATTGTTATTAAAAAGTTGTTATATTTGTAAAAGTTGTTGTCATTAGTAGTTAATCAGCTCGTTATTTCCTTCATAAAGAAATGTTCAGTTTAACAAACAGGAAACTGAATCTTTTCTGATTCACTGAATTGATTGATCGGAAAAGTCTGATGATCATTAATTATTAGCTTTAATCGTCCCGACGCTGAAGTCCTGATGAGGTTTTGGACTCCAGGTGACTCTCAGACGCCGTCAGGTGTGTTTGAAGTTATTGGACATGTGATGATGTCTCTCACTTTTAATGTCTCATCCGTCTCCGTCTCACGTGTCCAGGATGCTCCAGGGGCCGTACGCCAGCCTGGAGCGGGACCGTCCGCTCATCCGGCTCCCTTTCACCAGCTTCGCTGTGGTGACGGTGCTGCTGCCTCTGACCGGCCTCATCGCCTGCCTCTTCATCGCGCTCGTGTACCACTTTGAAGAGGCCACGTCCACGCACTGTCATGTGAGCACTTCAGAAAGTCGCGGAGAGACGGACAAACGTCTCACCTGTTGTCTCCTGTTTAATTTGTAGAATTTTAGGACATTTTTTTTAGTTTTAGGACATTTCTAGGACATGAGGACATTTTTAGGATTTTAGGACAGTGCTAGGATTTCATGACGTTTTTTGGATTGTAGGACATTTCTGAAGTTTTAGGATGTTTCTATGATTTTAGGATGTTTGTAGGATTTAAAATACATTGTTTTCTGTGCGTCCTCGTCCACCAGGTGTCAAACTACCTCCCGTCCATCAGTGCCGCCATCAGCCGCGTGCCGGAGCGCTACATCTGGCGTTGCTGCATCGGGCTGCACTCGGCGCCGCGCTACCTGGTGTCTGCCAGCTACTTCAGCTTCTACCGCGGCCGCTTCGCCAAGAGGCTCCCGGAGCTGCTGCTGAGCGGGCTGGCGCTCCTCAGCAGCCTCGCCGAGAACACGGGCCTGCTGCTGCTCACGTACGTGGCGTCCACCGAAACCTACAGTGAGTACAGCCGCTCGCCGCCGAATTCAACCCGGGCGGCTTCTCTGAGCTCGTCCAACAATTTAACCTGAGCGGGTTCATACAGTCATGAAAAACCTGGAAAAGTCATGGAATTTGAAAATGGCAAGTTCCAGGCCATTAAACATTTTGGAAAACTTAATATTCCCCGAAAGTTTTGGAAAAGTGTTGGTATTTTGTTTCACAAACCTGTATAATATCACATCGTGTGTTCAAGGACTGTTTGTAGTTTCTGGCAGATAAATGTGTAATTTTTGACTTTTAAGGAAAACATGCCTTTGAGGTTTCGTTATTAGTCACCAAAACAGTTTTAAAGAAAAAAATGCAGTTTTTATTCTTTAGAAATCACCAAAAATTTAAAAATGATTCTAAAAAAGGCACTTTTTCCCCTACAAATCTCAAGAAAAAATGCCCCAAACCCCCATTTTTGTCTCTCCATGCTGTTTGTAAGGCTGTTTGCAGTAAAGTTGTGACCGACGTTTACTCATTTTACTGTTAAATCAGCGTCAGACAGCCGCTGCTGACCTGCACTTTATACTAACTGAATAATTCACCGTCCAGCATCATCAGGTCCAACACAAACGGTGTGTGAATGTGACCGAGGTAAACAGAGAAAGTCTGAGCAGTAAAAACGTCCCTGCGCGCCGGTTCAGAAGGAACGTTTCTTCAAAAGTCATCCAAATTATTTAAAGAAAAAACATCTGCAGTTTATTTTCTTTAAAAAATTAATTATTTTCTTTAAAATTCACCAGTAATTTTTGAAGGAAAAAAAAGTCAATTCTTTTTCTTAAAAAAAGGCATGTTTTTACAGTGGAGATACTCTGAGCAGTAAAACTCGTGTCCCTGCTCGTGGGTTCAGAAGGCACGTTTTCTTAAAAAGTCATCAAAAAAAAAAGAAATTAAAATTTAAAAATAACCATATTTTTGTAAAGATAAAAAAAATCTCTTTGAAAAATAATCAACATTTTTCAAAGAAAAAAAAGCCAACATTCTTCTTTAAAAAATCACATAAACTTAAAAAAAAGCCAAAAACTAAAATTAAGAATTATTTCAGAAGAAAAAAAATAATTAATAATTTTTTTTGTCTCTCCATGCTGTTTGTAAGGCTGTTTGCAGTAAAGTTGTGTCCTCGCTCTCAGAGCTGCAGGATCTCAGTGTGACGACGAGAATGAAATCATTTCAGGTGTTTATGATTTGATTATTTGGTTATCTGACGCCACAAAAGTCCTTTCATGGTTTGGGGAAGTCGTTTGTCTGCAGGTCATTCATTAAACTCACTTCCCCAAACTTCATTTTCCTGAACAACAACAGCAGCTTCACAGAGAGACACTCACAGGCTTCAAACGCATGAAAAACCTGGAGAAGTCATGGAATTTGCAAATAGCATTTCCAGGCCTGGAAAGGTTTCAGTAAATCAAACACACCTGAAAGTTTTGGAAAAGTCATCGAAAAATCACCCAGTTTGTTTCTTTAACATGAAGGTTGGTTAAAAAATCACCCAAAATGTTTACAGAATTTTTTTTAATTAAAAGATCAGAAAAAAATTGCCAACATTATTATAGAAAAAATATGTTCAAAATCTAAGAAAAAATAATCAACAAGAATAAAGTTTACATTTTTTTTCTTTAAAAATAACCGAAAAAAATTTAAAGGAAAAAAAGGCCAAAATATGTTATTAATGATCACCAAAAAAAAGCTTTTTTTTCCTTTTTAAAGTTACATAAAAATGAACGAAAAAAATTGTATTTTTCTTGTCTTTAAAAACTGCCAAAAATCTGAAGAGACAAAACAAAATTTCCATTTTTTGTCTCTAAAGACCTGCAGTAAAAAAATGTTTGGTATTGAAATTTTGTCGTGGAGAAATCATAGAAAAGTCATGTTGGAAATTATGATGAACCTTATCTGAAAGTGCTGAAGACGTGTTTGTTTCTGCAGATGTTCATAAAAAACGGTTTCATCGTGTTCATCGCGAGCTCGCTGCTGCACATGCTCATTACATGCAGACTGTGGCACGTGATCAGGAGACACTATGTCAACCCAGAGGTAAACAGTCTTATTCTGTCTCTGTCTGTCCGTCCCTCTGTGTCTCTCTGTGTCCATCTGTCTCCCTCTGTGTCCCTCTGTGGTAGAAGCTGCTGTTTTAACTAACCAACTAATTAATTTTTTTTTCAAATTTAATTATTTAATTTAATTAGTAATTATTTTATTTTTTAAAAAGTAGATTATTTAATTTTTTCAAATTTAATTATTAAAAATAAATAAATTAAGTTATTTAGCTTTTAAAAAATTAAGTTATGTAATTAAAAAAATTATTTAAATTTGAAAAGTTAGATTATTAATTTTTTTCAAATTTAATTATTAAAAATAAATGAAGTTAATTAGCTTTTAAAAAAAATGAGTTATTTAATTTTCCTAAATTAAATTATTAAGAAATAATAAATTAAGTTATTTAATTAAAAAAAAAAAAAATTATTTAATTTTTTAAAATTAGATTATTAAATTTTGCTCATTAGATTCGAGTCATTATGCAGTGAACCATCAGAGGTCTGAGAAATGTTGAGTCTCTCTGCGGCCGCAGTGTGATGTTTTCTGACGCGTTGTGCTGTGAAATAAAAAAGGGGACGTGCAGATGATGTTTTTCAGAGCGACAGCACGATGTCGCCCTCCGCCGGGTGTTTTCGGGGTCACGTGTCGAGCTGCAGTCGGGGCGCTCGTGGCTCGGCAGGAAACAGACGAACTGGTTCCTCGTTTTTGGCGTCTGAACTTTATTTCGGAGCTTCCCTGTTTGGTGACTCACTCGCTGATTGCAGCTCGCGTCATGTGACCGCTGAGCTCCCAGGAAACCTTCAGCAGCTGATCCAGAGGAGCCGCCTCTAATTTTAATATTTGGTGTTGTCGGGGATCCCCGAGACCTTTAACCCTTTGAGCTCTCCTTCAGTCTGCTGCAGCGGCGTCATGAAGCCTCGACATCTGACGACGTAACCTTCATCTGTAACTCCAGATCTAAAGACGGGCATCCACGTGTTTTTATATATCTGCATCTAGTCTGTGAGGTCAGAGCAGGTCTGAGGGACGGTCCTGATCCGACTCACGACGTGTTAAAGGATCGTCGGAAAGATGAAAATCCAGTGAAATATTTAATTTTCCCATCTCTGGCTCTTATAAATGATGTAATTTAGGCAGATTTTTTTTTTTTTTTTTTTTGACGGGTCTGGAGGTTTTGAAAGTGTTTTCTTTACAAATAACAAATAAATAAACGGGAAAAAAGTGAAAATTATTAAAGAAAAAAAATCAACCAATTTTTTAAAAATCTTAAAATTTGAACAGAAAGTAATGACATCACTTGGCGTCTCTACTTGTCTTCTTCTGTGGTGTTTATGTGTAAATAAAATCTACTGTCTCTCTGTGTCTTCTCAGGAAATGACGTCTTATCGCTGGAAGGTGCGTCTCTTCCTGTTTAACGTCAGCTGCTGTCTGGCCGCCGCGTACTTCTTCAGACGCCACAACAAGTACTGTGAGACGGGAGGTGAGCCCTCTGTCCTCTCTGTCCTCTCTGTCCTCACAGTCTACAGCAGGGACACTCAGCTGGCTTTATCTGAGGGACGCTTTTGCAAAAAAACAGGAGGCCGGGGACAGTCAGAGCAGCCTCAGACGTGTTCCTAGGATTTTAGGATGTTTCATGTATTTTAGGACTTTTTTAAGATTTTAGGACATTTCTAGGATTTTAGGACAATTCTCATGTTTTTGGACATTTCTTGTATTGTAGGACATTTTTAGGATTTCAGGATGTTTCTAGAATTTTAGGACGTGTCCCTTGATTTTAGGACATTTCTAGGATTTTAGGATGTTTCTGGGACATAAGGACATTTTTAGAATTTTTGAATTTTTTTTGGACATTTCTTTGATTTTAGTACATTTCTTGTATTATAGGACAATTTTAGGATTTTGGACAATTTTAGGATTGTAGGACATTTCTAGGATTTTTGGAAATTCCTATGACGTAAGGACGTTTTCCGGATTTTAGGACATTTCTTAGATTTTGGGACATTTCCTGTAAGTTGAGTTTGATAGCTCCACACCCTGATCACTCCCTGTCCTGTCTTTGTCCTCACTGTCCTCACTGTCCTCACTGTCCTCTCAGTCTACACGCTGTTCGCCTTCTTCGAGTACCTGGTGGTCTTCTCCAACATGGCGTTCCACATGACGGCGTTCTGGGACTTCGGGAGCAAAGAGGTGATCGTGGCCACGCCCCCTGAGGACAAGCGGTACTGAGCGTCACCTGAGGACTGTTTTTAAAGATCAGGTGACGAGAAACTGACCGCCGAGACACCAGGTCTGAACTTTACGTGAACACGTGAGCGTTACGAGAGAACGGATTAAACTCGTCATCATTCCAGCAAACAGCTGAGTCAGCACGTCAGCGATGACTCAGCAGCACATTTACTGAGCTCTGTGGAGGACGAAGAATGACTTCAGCACCAATAAATACCGAAATAAATACGGGAACGAATAAACAGATGACTCATTAAATAAAAAAGTATAACAGACTGAATAAATAAATGTGGTTCTAAATAAATTTTAAAAATATAAACCTACATAAATAAGTGTAAAATCTTTTTTCTAAAAAAACTTAAATAAATAAATAAGGAAATAAATACACAGATGTACAAATAAATAAATTATGAATATGTACAGACTGAAAAAATGGATAAATACATACAAATAATAAATAAATGCAGGAATGAATAATAAGTTAATGAAATAAGAAACGTGCAATGATGGCAATAAATAACCAGAGGTTTCAGTAATTCCAGGAATAAATAAATATATTAATATGTAAATGTTTAGAAAAGAAAAAAATAATTTTATAAATAAAAAAACAGTAAATAAAATAGAAACATGTATTTGAAACAATCACATTCATAAATAAAGAAAAGTTAATAGTTAAACATGAAATTGAAAAATAAATATTTTTATATTTATATTTTATGTGTCTGCATTTTTGTACAACTACTTTTAGGTATTTCTGTGCATTTATTTCCTCATTTATTTATTTATTTATTCCCATATTTATGTCAGCATTTATTCATTCTATAATTTATTTATTTTCAAATATATTTGTTCAGTTGTTCCTGTTTAAACATTTATTTATTTATTCATTCAGTGATGTTATGTCATTTTACTTCCTCCATAGAGTTTTAGTTGACAACATTTTTTTAAATTATTAATGATCTCTGAAGGCGTCACTGTTTAATGTTATTGTCACTCAACAGCTGCATTTAAAGTCATAAAATTGTGAATTATGGGTGAAAGAAGATATCAGGCTCTATTTCAGGATCAACGCTATGATTAGTTTATTTGATTTATTGTTTATTTTTAGCGCATTTAGACGGTTAGAGCCGGAGATCGTTCGTGTTTTTAAAAATGACACGAAGTGACAGAAAATGCTGCGTGGTTCAGTTCACAGGTAACAGCGTCCTCCTGCCGCTGACTGACATTAAATGTTGTTCGTTTAAACATTTAAGACTGAAAAATGTTGACATTTCAGAGATTATATTCAAGTTTGAAGTTAAAAAATAACTATAAACAGAAACGATGAATGGGGAGAGAAACCCGCGCTGTGACGGCGGCTCAAACGGATGCAGCGGCTGTTCATCCTTCACTGATCATAATTATAATAATAATAACTTTATTTGTATCACGATTATCTAAACAAAGTCGTATGTAAGAGTAAAACAAAGACATGAACAGTTACGATAAATAAAAAACGTTAAGAGCCGAGATAATAAATAATAATGTGCGCTGAGACAAAACAGAAAAAAAGGAAAAAAAAAAAACAACTACATTTCCATAAATGTACAAATGTGTCATTTCGGCGACACACTGCGGTTCGGTCCGCTGGTCGTGGCTCAGATCTGCCGCAGTTAACCCTTTAACAGACGCACTAAGAAACGCCTTTGCAAAAAATGAAACAGCATTATAAACCAAAGAATATGAAAACAAAATGCATCAATTTATTAAGAAAAAAAAACATTTCCCCAAATAATGTTATAAAAACTGTACAAAAGTCAATGAGGTGTCATAGAAATCTGAAAATCAAAGTAACTAGATAGATAGATAAATAGATAAACAAAAATAAATAGATACAAATAAAAATGAATCTAGGAAAAAACATATATAAACATACGATATAAAA
Organism: Plectropomus leopardus; assembly: GCF_008729295.1. Classification (NCBI taxonomy): domain Eukaryota; kingdom Metazoa; phylum Chordata; class Actinopteri; order Perciformes; family Serranidae; genus Plectropomus; species Plectropomus leopardus. The sequence continues at coordinate 741,926 of NC_056475.1, read as the reverse complement.
ACAAATGTATCATAAAAATTTGAAAATAAAAGTAAATTCATGAAACAAACGAAAATAGATATGAATAAAAACGAATCTAGTTACAAAATCTGTTTGAAATGTTTGGTAGAAAAAAATAGTTTAATAAAATAAAATAGAACAATACTTCAGTGTATGAAAACATCTGTATGAAATAAAATTAAAGCAGTTTGACTGTAAAGATTGTCGACCGTTACATCGGCTGTTAAAGGGTTAAAGTGACAGCTGTGTGTTGAAGTGTGTGTGTGAGAAACTCGTGTACGGTCAGTGTGTTTACACGCAGCGGCGGCGGCGTCCTCCCGGTTCACAGAAACAGACGGGTTAATATCAAAATGTATTTTAGCATCTTTTAACCCTTTAAACCCACATCGGTCTCCACAAGTGATTCCACCTTTGAAACGTGAGCGAATTAGTTTGGTTTCTTTCAAAAACATTAAGAAACATGCGTCTGTAACTCTACACCCTACACTTTTTTTTAAGGAAAAATGTCCAGAAGATTTATGTCACAGAAAATATTTGTATGATTCTGTTTCATTTATTTATTTTTTTCTGGGTCATTTAATATTTTATTTAAAACATTTTTTTTACATTTCTTTTCTTGCTACTTTTCCCCTTTTTTGGTTCTTTGGTTCTTTTTTTGTTGCAATTTTTTAGGTGATTTCTTATTAAGCTTCTCGTTGCGGCTGAGTTCAAACTTTCATGATGGACTCTGAAAGGAGCGTCAGTGAAGGACGGACACTTTGAGACGAACCGCGAGGACAAACTGTCCAACAGTTTAACTACAATGTCTCTCAACACACAATTACACAACGAGGACATGAGTCCACGGGCTCAGGGACACTCTGGAAAACCATCGTCGGTACAAACACTTCCTCAGATTCAGAAAAGCCAGATATCAGCGACATCCAGAAACACACACCGACTTCTCTGAGACGGACTGATGCAAAGTGGTCTGACCAGTCCACATTTCATGGGGGACGTCCTGTCCCCCCGGGCTACACAGGAACGGACCGTACAGACTGTCACCAGCTCAGATTTATGGTTGTTTTTCAAGGGGACAAAAAATACAAATTTTCTGCTGTAAAACATTTTTGAGGTTTCTTTTTCTTAAAAAGTCTTCTGATTTTTAAGGAAAACATTTTGGTGTCTTTTTTTCATTTAACATTTTTTTTCCCCCCAAACATTTTTTTTTTTTTTTAATAAAAAAATTTTTTTTTAAGGAAAATATTTGGCTTTTTTTCCCACTTTTTTTCCACTGTTTTGGCGATTTATTTGAAGAATGTATTTTTGGGGATTTTTTTTTCCTTGAAAATTCTTGGCGATATTTTAAGAAAACATTTTGGCAAATTTTCTCTCCTTAGACATTTTTGGCGTTTATTAAATTTTATTTTTGTCTTAGAAAAACAGTTGAGCAATCTTTTGCTTACACCTGTGATTTTTTTTTTTTTATGAAGTATTTTGGTGATTTTTTTTTAACAAAGACTTGTCAATTTTTCAAGAAAATGTTTTCACAGTTTTTTTGTCTTTGTCTCCTGCTGGTTTGAAAAGCATGTTTTCTTTAAAGATCAGCAAAATAAAAGCGTTTATGCCAGAAACCGTAAAACCAGAACTCCTCTGGACCCGAAGCTCATCTGAGACGACCGACACGAAGTAGAAAAGTGTGCCGCGGTCTGACGAGTCCACCGTTCAAATCTGTTTTTGGAAATCATGGACTTCGTACGACGACAGAGAGCCGGAAGTGTTGACACACTGAAGTTGGACATCAAGCAAAAATGGACTTCAGCAGTTTGTGTCGCCCAAAGACTGACCGAGCGCACGTGCTGCGGTCAAGTCAAGTCAGTTTTATTTATAGAGCCCATTATCACAAAACATGGTTTGCCTCAGAGGGCTTTACAGTGTACGACATCCCTCTGCCCTCAGACCCTCACATCACCCGAGGAAAAACTCCCCAAAAAGAACCCCTGTAACGGGGAAAAAAAGAGGAAGAAACCTCAGGAAGAGCGGTAGAGGATAGTGAGGGATCCCTCTTCCAGGACGGACAGACGAGCAATAGATGTCGTAAATAGCAAATGAAATACAATCAGCACATTCACGCAGAAACGATCAGGTTTCTCAGTTTGAACATTAAATATGTGGTTCTGCAGATCATTGCTCCTTTTTTTAATTTTACACAGCGTGCAGACTTTCTGAATTGTACGTGAGTGTTTATTTATTCTGATATTAATTTTATTTTTCTCTGCTGACCGACATTTACTCATTTTACTGTTAAATCAGTGTCAGACAGCCGCTGCTGACCTGCACTTTATACTAACTGAATAATTCACCGTCCAGCATCATCAGGTCCAACACAAACGGTGTGTGAATGTGACCGAGGTAAACAGAGAGAAAGTCTGAGCAGTAAAAACGTCCCTGCGCGCCGGTTCAGAAGGAACGTTTCTTCAAAAGTCATCAAAATTATTTAAAGAAAAAACATCTGCAGTTTCTTTTCTTTAAAAAATTGATTATTTTCTTTAAAATTCACCAGTAATTTTCTTAAAAAAAGGCATGTTTTTACAGTGGAGATACTCTGAGCAGTAAAACTCGTGTCCCTGCTCGTGGGTTCAGAAGGCACGTTTTCTTAAAAAGTCATCAAAAAAAAAAGAAATTAAAATTTAAAAATAACCATATTTTTGTAAAGATAAAAAAAATCTTTGAAAAATAATCAACATTTTTCAAAGAAAAAAAAGCCAACATTCTTCTTTAAAAAATCACATAAACTTAAAAAAAAGCCAAAAACTAAAATTAAGAATTATTTCAGAAGAAAAAAAATAATTAATAATTTTTTTTTTGTCTCTCCATGCTGTTTGTAAGGCTGTTTGCAGTAAAGTTGTGTCCTCGCTCTCAGAGCTGCAGGATCTCAGTGTGACGACGAGAATGAAATCAGCCTCAGCCGTGTTTATGATTTGATTATTTGGTTATCTGACGCCACAAAAGTCCTTTCATGGTTTGGGGAAGTCGTTTGTCTGCAGGTCATTCATTAAACTCACTTCCCCAAACTTCATTTTCCTGAACAACAACAGCAGCTTCACAGAGAGACACTCACAGGCTTCAAACGCATGAAAAACCTGGAGAAGTCATGGAATTTGCAAATAGCATTTCCAGGCCTGGAAAGGTTTCAGTAAATCAAACACACCCTGAAAGTTTTGGAAAAGTCACTGAATTCAGTTTCACAAACCCGTATAATGGCACATGATGCGATCAAGGACAAATGGAAATTTGACCACTTAAAGATTATGTCTGTTTTAACAATTTCTGGGTGTGATGAATTTTCATTTTTGGCGATTTTTAAAATTTATTAAAAAATCACAAAAAATTGAAAAACAAATAAAATGATTGATTCCAAAAAAAAAAAAAATGAGAATTTCCTTTTTTTTGTCCCCTTTAAAAATCACCAAAAGTTTTTTTTTTAATCAGCACTTAAAAAATTGCCTCCTTTTTTATTTAAAAATGGATAAAAAAAAATCCCAAAACATTTTAAAGAAAGAAAAAAAATCACCCAGAAATTTAAAAGAGAAAAAATTAAAAGCCAAAATTGTTGCTTTTAAAATCTGCAATGACAAAGAGCCAGTAAGGAGTTCAAAGGTTGTTTCAGACAATGTGTGGTCTGGAAAATTTGCCTCAAAGTCATGAAAATGCATTTTAAATAAATATCAACGTGCGGCATTGTGAGCATGTTAGCATTTAGCTCAGAGCCCTGCTGCTCATCAAGAGAAACAAAAACACAGCAGACGGATTAAACATATTTAAATGTATTGTCACATTTAAATAAAGATACAGTAAATTATTTAAAACAATCATCAATAAAAATGATCACGTTCTTGTAACTTGACAAGTAAGTTTAGTTTAATTGTGACAAACTGGACATTTTAGTCGAACAGCTCGGCTGACAGACTGTTCTGCGCCACGACGGCAACGCGGCTAAAACAAAATGTGATGCCTTTTGTTAAAGGGACAGTTTGGGTCATTTGAAGTGAGGATATACGAGGCTCTTATCCTCAGACGGTTCACTACCTACAGTAGATAACAACCGGCTCAAAGTTTGGAGAAGCAGACAGATAAACGAGCACCAGAGTCCACTGACAAAAACGGTGATTTAATTCACAAGACACAGAGCTGCTAGTCTACAGCTGCTTCAAGCTGGAAGTTTGTTTGTGTTATTGGTAAAAAAAAAAATGGCGTAAAGATGTCCTAAAATCCTAAAAAAAAAAAAAAAAAAAAAGAAAAAGAAAAATCCTGAAATGTTCTAAAATCCTGGTAATGTCCTAAAATTCTTAATGGGTCCTAAAATCCTAGAAATGTCCTAAAACTCTAGAATAATCTTAAAATTCTCGAAATGTTCTAAAATTCTCGAAATGTCGTAAAATTCTAGAAACTTCTTCAAATCCTACAAGTTTCCTAAAATTCTTAAAAGGTCCTAAAATTCTAAAAATGTCCTAAATATCAAGAAATATTCTACAATCTTAAATGTCCTAAAATCTTAGAAAATATCCTAAAATTCTGGCAACGTCCTTAAATCCTAGAAACGTCCTAAAAGTTTGAGAAATCCTACAAACGTCCTAGAATCCTAGAAATGCCCTAAAATTCTTGACACAACCGAAAATCTTAAGTGTCTTAAAACTTTTGTGTAAAGTGCTCTAAAATCCTAGAAACGTCCTCAAATCCTAGAAATTTCTTAAAATTCTTAAAAGGTCCTAAAATCCTAAAACGTTCTAAAATTTGAGGAACGTCCTTAAATCCTGAATGTCCTAAAATTGTAGAAACATCCTAAAATCCTGGAAATGCCCAACCATCTTGAACCGTCCTAAAATCTGTGACTGGCCTCCTGTCATTTTGTACGTAGCTAACACACTGACTGAGGATAAAAACTTCAAAAACCCCAATTTAAAAAAAAAAACTCGCCATCCTTTTAAAGAGTTAACTCTCGGAGTCTTTCAGCTGAACTCATCATGTCTCCAACAAACGTTTCTTTCCCCAGAAAACTTTTGCAAAGCAGATTTTTGACCTGAATCGTCCACAAACCTCAGAAACTGAAGATGACTTTCAGACGTGGACCGTGTTTCTCTTTTTCTGTCTGCAGTTACAGTAAATTCTCAGTGTCAATTTCTTCAACTTCCTCATTTCTATTTCCATCACTTCACGACTGAGCTGCTTCCTGTCCGACACGCCCAGCTTCTTCTTTGATGGTTCTGCTGTCATTGAACACAGGACAGTATTTAATCCCCGTACACCCAAAAATATTCCTTTACAAAATATTCACATTTTGTCACACTGACTATTATTTGTGACCTTAACCTTTCCCCTTTAACCACACAATTCTAATCAGCTCATCTTTAGGTTCAAGTGGAGGTTTGTACCAAATTTATATAAATTTGCTCAAGGATTTCTAACATTACCATGATCAAGAGAACGCTACAGACAAGGTCACGGTGACTTTTGAACAATACATTCAGTTCACTCTTGAGTCCAAGTGGATGTTTGTGTCAAATTTGGAAAAAAAATCCCTCAAGGTGTTCTTGCGATACTGTGTTCACAATAATGCAACAAATGAGGTCAGAGTAACCTTGACCTTTGACTTTTGACCATCTACAATCTTTATCCGTTCATCATTAAGTCTTCGTGAACGTTTGTGCCAAATCAATAAAAACATAGGTTTTCCTTTAGGTTTTCTAAAGTTACCAAGTTGCTCAAGAGAATGCAACGGACACGGTCACAGTGAATTTTTACTGTTAAATTCCAATCCAAGTAGACGTTTGTGCCAAATTTACAAAAAATTCCCTCAAGATGTCCTTGAGATACCATGTTCACGGTAGTGCAACAGACGAGGTCATAGTGACCTTGCACTTTTATCAGGTGATCAGTTCATTCTTGAGTCCAAGTGGTCATTCGTGCCAAATTTGAAACAAAATTTCCCTTAAGCTTTTCTTAAGTTATCGCGATCAAGAGAATGCAACAGAAGAGGCCATAGTGACCTTGACCATTGACTTTTGACCATGTATAATCTTAATAGGTTCATTATTGAGTCCACGTGAACGTCGGTGCCAAAAAGAAAAAAATGAAATTGGTTTTCCATAAGGTTTTCTTAAGTTACCATCATCAAAAGAATCCAACTGACGAAGTCACAGTGACTTATGACTCTTGAGTCATCGTGAACGTTTGTGCCAAATCTTTAAACAATTCCGTTAAAGTTTTGTTGCAATACTGTGTTCACAATAATGCAATAGACAAGGTCACAGTGATCTTGACCTTTGACTTTTGACCTGCTATAATCTTTATCAGTTAATTCTTGAGTCCAAGTAGATGTTTGTGCTAAATCTGAAAAGAATCCCTCAAGGTGTTGAGACATCACGGTTGCAAGAGTGAGACGGACCATCAACCCAAAAATTTCATGCCTCTGGCCACGGCTGTCTCGGGTGCAGAGGCATAAAATTTTTTAAAATTAAAGGAAGTCACTCAGTCTCCTCTGATAAATAATGAACAGTCCCTTAATTTTCCCAAAACATGAAAGCAGCCCAGAGTCATGATACATGAAAACATCCTGCACATGCTCAGACTGAGGCCGCTGTGAAGTCATCAGTATTTAACCCTTTATAAACTGCAGCAACAGTTTTTTTCTTCCTTTTTTTCTTTTCTTGTTTTTGTAAATAATTTCAGGTAATTTTGTTGCACGTTGCATTAATATCTTTCTACTTTTGGGTTACTTTTTTCTGTTGCTTATTGCTTTCTTGCCATGTTTAGAAGTTGCTCAGGTTTCAAAGGGTTAAAAGGACGGATGACGGGACTTCAGTTTCATGTAAATTAAATTTTTTCTCAGTTCAGATTTAAAAATGCTTCAAATTAGTGGATACTCTGAGCCCAGAGCGACTTTTCTAATTCTTAAAGATAAAATACTAACCAAACATAAAAAACAGATTTTCCAGACAGTCTCTTGGCAGTGACACCACAGAGTCCCGGCGGCGCGGCGTTCGACGGTTGCTCCTACAGCAGGACGCACGGCTTCTTGGTGACGGTGGGCTGCGGGTTGAGGAAGGCCCGCACGGCCTCGGAGAACACGTCCTTGATGCCGTCCTGGTTGAGGGCCGAGCACTCCAGGTAGCGCACGGCGTGGATCTGACGGGCGAGGGCGGCGCCCTGCTGGTGGCTGACGGGCGCCTGGTTCGTCTCCTTCAGCTTCCTCTGAGTCTCACCGTCGTTCCGGAGGTCGCTCTTTGTGCCGACCAGGAGGATGGGAACGCCGGGACAGTGGTGAGACACCTGGTGGCAGTAACGACGAAGTTCAGTTAATGTGACATTAACAAACACGTTACTTTGAATTCATGAAATATTGAAATATTTCTGACAAATTAAAAATGACTTTTTATTTTGTCACGACTAAACAGAAACTAGAATTAGCATAGAATTCTTGAGTAACGGCCAAAAACATGTTTTTTAAGGTCACAGTGACCTTGACCTTTGGTGTTTGACCACCAGATTTTCCCTCAAGGTCACCTACAGAAATCAAGTTTCACGACACTGAAACTGTCCTCGAACCGTCCTAATAGCCTAAAAATGTCCCCAAATTCAAGAATCGTTTTAAAAATTCCAAAAATCCTATTTATGTCCTATAATTGAAGAATAGGCCTAAAATCCAAGAACTGTGCTAAAATCCTAGAAACATCCTAAAACCCTAGAAATGTCCTTAAGTACTAGAAAAGTCCTAAAATGCTATAATTGTCCTTATATACTAGAAAAGTCCTAAAATCCTAGAAACATCCTAAAATGTTATAAATGTCCTTAGATACTAGAAATGCCCTAAAATCCTATAATTGTCCTTAAACACTAAAAATTCCCTAAAATTCTTCGAAACATCCTAAAATCCTAAAAATGTCCTAAATACTATAAATACCCTGGAATCTTTGAAATTTCCTAAAATCCTATAAATGTCCAGAAAACCTATGATTTTGCTAAAATCCTAGAAACTTTAAAATCCTGGAAATGAAAATACAGCAGATGTCCTAAAATCCTAAAATCCTGAAACGTGTTTGGGGCCGGCAGACGGAGTGACTCTGTGATTAAAAAAACGTTTTAAACGTGGTTTAAAATAATTGCTGCTTCTTCAGTGTGTGTTGCCGGGCAGATTCGACCTCTGACCTCTGGATGCCACTTGTGTTTGACATTCTCGTAGGAGGCGGGGCTTGAGATGGAGAAGCAGATGATGAAGACGTTGGTCTGCGGGTAGGACAGCGTCCTCAGCCGGTCGTACTCCTCCTGACCCGCCGTGTCCCACAGGTTCAGACTAATGGTCCTGCCGTCCACCGTCACCTGAACGCACCACACACAGGTACACACACACACACACACACACACACACACACACACACACACACACACACACACACACACACACACACACACACACACCTGGTCAGGAGTGTGTGTCTGACAGTGATGTCATTCGTCCTGGGCGTCTGAGGCTTCAGCCCTGAATGTTTTTCCTCCCAAAACAAACATTTTCCTTGAGCCTCTGAGAGGGGAAATGCATTTCTGGATGAAATAATGGTGTAATGGTTTTGGTGATTTTTTTGTTGGTTTTTTTGGGTGGGCATTGTTGGTGACTAAAAAATCACCAACAATTTTAAAAGACGAAAAAAGAAAAAAAAAATTGTTTTTTTTAAAAATCTCCAAAAATTTAAGAGAAAAGAAATCACCCAAAAAAAGTTGAAAGAAAAAATATTCCTAAAAAGTAAAAAAAAAAATAAAAAAAAAAAATTCCATCTTAAAAAAAAGGAAAAAAAAATTCAAAAAAAGTTTTTGAAATGTACAAAATCTTTTTTGCCTTTTACGATGTTTTCTTTAAAAAACAGCTGCGGACGCCCCGCAGACTCACCTGGCTGCTGTAGTTGTCGAACACAGTGGGGATGTACTCTTTGGGAAAGGCTCCTGTGGTGTAGGAGATGAGGAGGCAGGTCTTCCCGACGGCGCCGTCACCCACAACCACACACTTTATACTCTGCATGATGACCTCTGACCTCTGGACCTGCAGCGACCTGCAGTGCAGAGCAGCAGGAACCGACCAAAAATTTGTTACGATTCTTTCGGTCTTTGCGACGGTCGTCTTCTCAACCGCACGGTTCAAAACAAACAGTTAACCCTTTTAGTAATATGCTTCAGTTTTTGTCACTGACGCGCTCAGACTGTTACTCTAAGTGTCTGACAACATTTTGAAAAGATCCCAACAGAGACGGAGCTTTTCGTTAAAGAGTAAGATCCTTTCGTACCTGATATGCTAAATATGCTGAATGCTAAATGTTTATTTAAATGGAGTCTGGTGTGTTTGGTGATTTCTGGGCTGTTTCTGGGTAAACAAAAAGGATTTTACTCTTTAAGAAAAGTTCTATCTCTGCTGGGATCCTTTCCACGGTGTTGCACCTCTGAGCCTGTCCCGTACTAAAACATTTATCCGTCATAAATTGACGATGTGGTTATGCATTGTGGGGTTAAACTCCAGCCTGTTTTTGTCACTGTCGGGTTCAGATTGTTAATGTTGATTAAGACAATATTATAGAAAGGATCCCAGCAGCGACAGACGTTTTTGTTTAAAGAGTGAGACCCCGTCTGCCGCTGTGAGCCTGTCAGTGACAAAAACAAACACTATTAGTCTTAAAGTTCCTGTCAGAGTATTTCCATCTGCAGCGGACATTTACCTGTTTGAGTTCACCTGACTCTGATCGGTTGACTCGTCCCGCTCTGGCTGTCAGAGACGCTTCAGTGTCCTTCGGTTAACACAGTTTGTTCAGAGACACGTGACGTCCCATCGTCCTGCAGAGACAGAGAGACAGGAGGGTTTGTCCTCCGTCAGTATTTGTGTTTATGGAAATGATCTCTGCAGAAGGAAACAGTCTCCAAACAAAACAGAGATGTTATCCTGCACACACACACACACACACACACACACACACACACACGCACACACACACACACACACACACACACACACACACTTTGAATGCTGGCGTCACTCTGTGTGAAGTTTTATTAACCCTTAGGGCTCGCTTTAATATGACACAAACTCATACGCTTCGCACACAAAATGCACTTTTCATAATCAGGTTATAAAAAACATTACACATTAATATTATTTCCTGCTTTCATTGTGTTTATTTTTTTAACCGTCAGTCCAAATCACAAATATCAAATAGGGAAAAATGTTAAGGGAAAAAAGCAAAAAGCTAGGGAAAGAAAAAAAAGTTATGGAAAAATGGGGAAAGAGAAAAGCTGGGGAAAACGTGTCGGGAAAAAATTAGGGAAAATATCGAGGGAAAAGCTATATTTAAAATTAAATAATTACATGATTTAAATTTTGTCACAAAATTATTGTATTTTGTCAGCATTTAATTTCTTTTTATTTTTTATTTATTGATCTCTTTTCACAAATTTCAGGTAAATTTCTTGTAGTTGTCGCTTATTTGTTTTGGGTCATTTCTTCTGCCATTGTTCATTGCCTTATTTCTGTGTTTTTGAAAGAAATCAAGCCTCTTCACGCAGGTTTCAAAGGGTTAAATAAATGTCAAACTCAGAACCAGACAGTGAATGAAGTTTATTTCGGCGTTTGTCTTGCCCGGTGTGTCAGGAAAGGTTTTTTTGTGCCGTGGAAGCTGTTAAAGACGAGAAAGTGATGACTCTGCTGGTGTTTTTTTTCTGCTGAACAATGAAGGAGTGAGTGTGTCGAGTTTCCCTCCAGATGTCTGGATAGAGAACGAGTCTCGGCCCAGACTCTGGGGACGCCGTCCCCGCCCTCCTCTCTGCGTCTCTGGGCGGAGGTCGGCTGATCTCACTGCTGCTGGAAGCTTTCACCTCTGATCTCACAGCGTTTCCACGCCGCTGTCCTCGCTGTGTTTACACGCCGCAGGAAATATTCGGGCCCAAAGTGTCACGCTGCTGTTACTGTGTTTCTCTTAAAAACAACCGCACGGCCGTCTCAGGGCAGTAAAAGTACCTAGAGTACGTTGAGTAAATGTATTTTTTACTTTCTGGCACTGACTTCCAGTCTGTGTCTCTCAGCTCACTGAACATCTTTCAAAACACAAATATATGATTGATCCAAAATTTCCTTAAAAGCTGCGTTTTTATCAAACAATTAGGAAATAGTGACCTTAGTCAAAATTCATAAAATCAACTGCCTGAACTTAAGCGGGCCCCGGGGGTTTTAGAGTCATGTTTTCCTCAAAAATTGTGCGGAAAAAAAGCTTTAAGAAAAGAAATATTGCAAAAATTGCCTAAAACACCAAAATGTTTTTGTTTTTTTTTAGAAATCACCTCATATAAAAGCATCAAAATGTTTTCTTTAAAAACAATTTTTATAGAAAGAATAGAAGCCTAAATCTTTTCTTAAATTTTTTTTAAAAATGCCCAAAAAATAAAACAAAATAAAACAAAAAACACAACAAAGTTTTGGTATAAATAAAATAAAATAGCCAAACATTTTTAGAGGAAAAAAAATAGCCCAAAATTTTTAAAGAAAACGTGTTTTACTGGCACTGGAGTATTTTTAGACTTTAGTGTTTCCACTTTTACTTCGCTGAAGGATCTGAGCACTTCCTCCTGCTCTGTGATAGTCAAACATTTCTAACAGATAACCTGCAGAGTCATTGACACAAACGGTTCATGTGTTGAAACGACGTCCTTTTGTAACTCAGATGGAGAAAAAGAAAAAGGAAGCTTTCAGTAGAAAAACTGTCATTGTGGTTTCATGTTGAAACAAGACAGCAAAGAAAACTGAACTTAAAGACGATGAACTATCGTCCGTTTCTCCACACATAAAGTCAAATTATACTCACTGATATCTTTAAGACAGTCATACTCAACTTATGGCCCACGGGCCAGATCTGGCCCCCATCAGGGGCCAAATCTGGCCCCTGATGGGGGCCAAATCTGGTGACAATAAAAATAAAGTGATTGACTCTGTCAATTATTTTTGTCCTTATAGTCTCCATAAGGTGTCAGAGTGAATAAAATCATAAAATAGAGCTTGTTGATCAAAACAAGAGCCGGAGGAGGATCCCCCACACCCCCGACAGAGGACACAGCTGAGACACTGAAGTCCTAAAATACTAGAAACGTCCTTAAATCTGAGAAACTTACTAAAATCCTTTAAATGTCCTAAAATCCAAGAGACGTCTTAAAATCTGTTGTGTTCATAAGAATGAAATAGATGCAAGGCCAAGGTGGCCTTTTAACCCCAAATTTGAATCAGCTCATCATTGAGGCCCAGTGAACATTTGTGCCAAAAAGAAATTCCCTCAGACTGTTCTTGAGATATTGCGTTCATGAGAATGAGACAGACAAGGACACAGTGACCTTGACCTTTGACCACCGAATCCTAATCAGGTCATTCTTGAGTCATAGTGGCTGTTTGTGCCAAATTTGAGGAAACTCCCTCAAAGCCATCTTCAGATATTGCACTTATGCGAATGAAGCAAATACAAGGTCAAGGTGACCTTATACGCTCAAAATCTAATCAGTGCATCCTTGAGTCCAACTGAACGGTTGTGCCAAATTTGAAGAAATTCTCTTCAAGTTGTTGTTGAGAAATAGCGTTCTCAAAAATTTAACAGATGAGGTCACAGTGGCCTTGACCTTTGATCTTTGACCATCAAATTCTAATCACTGTATTCTGGAGTTCAAGCAAACATTTGTGCCAAATTTTACAAAATTAGCTCAAGGCGTTCTTGAGATATCACGTTCAAAAGAACATACGGACGGACAACCAGAAAACATAATCAGCGTCGCTCCCGGATGTCGACCCCTCATGAGTTCACACAAAAAGTGTAAACTGCACAATCTGATCGAAGCGACGCTGCACGTTAGAGACGCTTTTCAGCTGACATGCTGAAAGCAGCAGATGTGAGATCAGAGCTGAGTCAAACTGAGAGGGAGAAACATGAAAACACATTGAGAGAAAAGAGGAAGAAGATTCAGCGACCTGCAACCCGACACACGTGTTCGCTGTGTGACGGCGAGCTTCCTCTCAGAGCGATCACACAGATTCAGGTGTGAATCTGAAACAAACACTCGAGCTGTTTGATTTTACCGCCGCTTAACCTTCAGCCGGCAGTCAGAGAACATTTACACGAGTCGACACAAACACGGAGACACGAGGCTGAAAAACGTCAAACAACTGAGTGTCTGTTTCTGTGGGAATTAAACCCGATCGGCTCCTTGCGTTCAACTACGTTCAAAAACAGGGTCCATACCATCATGAAAAACCTGGAAAAGTCATGAAATTTGAAAATAGCAACTTTCAGGCCTGGAAACGTTTTGAAAAACTGAATATACCATGAATTTTGTTTCACAAACACATATAATAACACATGATGTGTTCAAGGGCCGTCGGAAATTGGAATATCCAGATATAATTTTGTTTTTACAGATTTGTGGCTGTGAAAAACTTAACAGAAGCTCTTTATCTTCACAGATGAGGGAGTTAAAAGCTTTTTGGCGCCACTTTTAGGATTTCTGGTGAGTAAACGCTAACTTCATTTCTTCCTCGTGGCTTAAATATAGTCAGTGCCACTGAAGCCAGTCGTCTGTGGTTTTTCTGGGTTTAAGTGTCGGTGTTTCAGGAACTAACAGCTTTGGTTTCTTCTTGTCAGCTGTGCTCTTTCTCAGTATTTTTATTTTGTGTCGCTGCTTTAGGACGAGTCTGCTGACCCGCAGAGGAACCGAGTCCCCCTGCAGCTGAAGCTCTGACGGGAAAAATCTCTAAAACTGGAGCTTCACAGAAAATTCTCACAGCTGTCGGGACTTTTTCTGTCCTTCGATAACGTGAAAAAATCCATCTGAGAGAAGAGACACCTGCTCTGCAAAAACCCCGCAGCGCTCAGTCGGTTATGGTAAGAACAGATGTAACGTACACACACGACTTCAACCAGGTGGTGGACAAAGACGGAAAAAATAAACCGAAAAATAAACTGAAAAAACAACAAACACCAGATCAGACGCAGACTTTAACACGAAAGAATAACGGACCAAATCGAACGTACGCACTTCAGCGAGGAGACTCAACCTACTTTTCACTTCTAGGTTTTTAGGACATTTTTAGTTTTATACGACTTTTCGAAGATTTTAGAACATTTCAAGGATTTTAGGACATCTCAAGGATTTTAGGACATTAGGGGCTCAGCAAGGACCTCTGTCGGGGGGTGTGGGGAATCCTAATATTGGTATGAATACGGACTAAGATGTCAGAGAAGACTGTACCAAACCAGAACTAAAACTCCGGAGAATATCTGATAAAACAGACAAGTTTTTTAAGTTTATTTAACTATGTAGGTCATTTGGATTTTCAAAAACCACTTTGACTGAGGGTCAAACTGAGTGTGAGCAAATCTAAATACTTAATTTGTCCCTCATTTGACAGAAAACTACACAGATTCAGTGTGAACAGTGGGGCAGTTTAGTTTGACCTTTTATACCCATTTATCTTTGTTTTTTTCATTTGATTTGATTAATTTCGAACATTTAAAAAAAGGAAATGGGGAAATTATTTGACAAAAGCAGACAGACAAACCTAAGACTCTTCAGACTAACTAAACTCACAATTCATGTTTTTTTTCCCTTTTCAATTCCGTCACCATATTCCCAAATCTCCATTTACAAACCATCGTATTATTACTGAAAAAGTCCAGCTGACTGAGTCTGACTGAAGCCGCGTCCTCCAGTTTTTACCCGCGCAGCGTTTCCTCAACAGTCAGACGCCGCGGGCCAAAGAGGAACTGCTCTGTGTTGAAACCGAAACAGGAAGGGTTTGTCCACCGCTCTGTTCATCCAGCAGCAGCATTTGTGAGGGAAAAGTATGACCAGCAGATTAAACCAGTTCACCCATTAGACATTAAAACCAGGGCCACAGAAAGACGGGTTTATATGAGGAGACCACAGACGTTCTGGTCTTAGACACAAGTTCATATTTAGCCGACAGGGACAAAAACTATCACGAATATTTGGTCAAGTCTAGGCTAAAAGAGCATTAGACCGAGCCTAAGATAAACTACCAAGAATATTAGGCCAAGTCTAGGCTAAAACAACCAAGAATATTAGAAAAAAATGTAGGCTAAAACAATCAAACATATCAGGCAAAGCCTAGGACAAAACAACCAAGAATATTAGGCCAAGCCTAGGACAAAACAACCAAGAGTATTAGGCCAAGCCTAGGACAAAACAATCAAGACTATTAGGACAAGCCAAGGATAAAACAACCAGGAATATTAGGAAAAGCCTAGAATAAAACTACCAAGAATACTAGGTCAAGCCTAGAAAAAAACTACCAAGAATATTTGGCCAAGTCTAGGCTAAAACAATGAAGAATATTAGAAAAAATGTAGGCTAAAACAACAAAAAATATTAGGGCAAGCCTAGGATAAAACTACCAAGAATATTAGACAAAGCCTAGGATAAAACTACCAAGAATAGTAGGCCAAGCCTAGGCTAAAACACCAGAATACTGACCCAAACCAGGGCTAACAGGCCGGAGAATTTGGGACCAAACAGAAAACAAAAGCAAACAGTGTATAAATGAGTCATGGCGTTGTAGTGACAGTCTGTGACGGCTGAATGATTCAGCGCCATCAGCTCTAACGTGGTCATCTCTGTTTCTCACTCTCTGACTTCCTGTTTCATTCTGGGATCCTGAAACTGTCGACTTGACCGGGATGTTTTTTTTCTTTTTCTGATTCACATCTGAGCGCGTGCGCCACTGACGCTCCGCATGATGTTATCTCCATTAGTCAGCGCTGATTTATTTTTGTTGCCAATATTATTACGCAGTACTCAACTATAGTCAGTGGTGGATGTAACTAAGTACATTTACTCTTATAATTTTACTCCACTACATTTCGGAGGGAAATATTGTGAGTTTACTCCACTGCATTTATCTGATGGCTTAAGTTACTTTAAAAATTTAAGATTTTTGTATAAAAAAACATAAGAAGAGTTTATAAAATATGTTTTTTATAAAAAATAAATTACCATACAGTCTATACAAGTACAGCTGCAATGAGTTGATTAACCAATCAGTCAATAAAAAACTAAATGCCAACTATTTTTAATAAACATTTTTCGATTATTTTAATTATGTGGGCGGCTTTTTTTTGTATTTTTTTTTAAAAATGTTGATTTTCTGGGGTGTTCTTTTTGTAAAATAATTTTTAGTCTTAGGGTATTTTAAATATTGTTTTTTTGGGG